>NW_015172216.1:10600-14363 GCF_001447785.1 Gekko japonicus | reverse complement strand
GTGGCTCAGAGATAGGGCATTGGCTTGGCTTGCAGAAGGGCCCAGGTCCAAGGCAGGAGGGGATGGGAAAGATCTCTGCCTGAGACCCTGGAGAGCCACTGCCAGTCTGAGTAGACAAGACTGACCTCAATGGACTGAGTCAGCAGAAAGCAGCTTGGACTGAGTCAGCAGAATGAAAGGTGGTATATAAATATTTTAATCAATTTATTTATTTTATTGTATCTTATTCAATTGATATCACGCCCATTCCCGCCAAGGACGGCTCAGGGCAGCTAACATTAAAAGTTAAAATATAATAAAACACAGACTCATTAGCAAACATCTCATAAAATCCATACACATTTCTAGTAACGAGTCACAGATACATACAATTTAAAGTGCTAGTGGCAATACCTAAAGGCCATGAGGTAGCAGATATAACAGAATATGGCCAGAGGATGTTACTGTTGACATCGCAGGCAGTTGCTGTTGTCATGCAGGGCCTTATCCTAATTCAATGTTGTTGGTAGCGGCTCCTAATCGAAGGTCTGGTGGAAGAGCTCCGTTTTGCAGGCCCTGCGGAACTGTAGAAGGTCCCGCAGAGCCTTCATGGCTTCCGGGAGCTCATCCCACCAGTGAGGGGCTGCCACAGAAAAGGCCCCTGGCCCTAGTAGAGGCCAATCTGGCATCTTTCGGACCAGGGAGAGTCAGACAGTTTTGTGACCCTGACCACAGTGCTCTCTGGGGAATGTACGGGGAAAGGTGGTCCCTCAAGTAGACAGGCCCCAACCCATATAGGGCTTTAAAAGTCAAAACCAGGACCTTGAAGCGAATCCGGTATGCTATCGGCAGCCAGTGCAATGCCTTCAGCACAGGCTATCTGTGCTCCCATACAGGGAGAGACCCATGAACAGCCTTGGCTGCCGCATTTTACACCAGCTGCAGCTTAGTGGAGTGGTAGGATGCATGGCACACTTTTTTTGGTGTGCATTTTGTGTGTGCATGCATGCGTGCATGCACGTGCCTGGAAGCCATGCTTAACTTTATTTATTTATTATTACATTTCTACCCCGCCCTTCCCGCAAGCGGGCTCAGGGCGGCTTACAATAGGGCACCATGTGCCAAAGCATAAAACAAAACCTGCAAGACGAGGCCCTCACAGTTTCCTGACTCCAATCTGGTTATGCAGAAATGTGGCACCATGCAGAGGCTGCCGGGCGCAGGGTCACCCAACAGTTCACCGGCACTTTTGAAAACCACCGCTAGAAATAGCCACGCAGGTTGACAGGGTGGCCGGCCCTGGGGACCGAGAAAGCAGCTGGTCCTCTAAAGAAAGGGCCTGACTCAACCAAGGAAGCCACAAAGGCCCCCAGTCGGCGAGACCTGAGCTAGGCCGTTAACGATAGGACCTTGGGGAGGTCACAAATTCATACTGCTGCCGTAAGGTGGAAGCCATTTGACAGCACCCAACGCACGGAGAGAAGGGGGTCTCCAAACAGGGGGTGACACAAGGCACGGGAGCTTGCCAGTTACCGCAGAGGAGCCCCTGTATTCCCTCAAAACACCCACAAAAAGATCTGCTCTCGGATTTTTTAGACGGCCGTTTCATAGGATATTTCTCTGTGCTTCTGTCAGCTATGGCTGCCATTAGTGGGGTGTATGTTTCTAATTGCTTTGCATTCCTTCCCATGCGCTTAATTGCCTCTGCGCTGTAACGCATATCTCTCAAGGTCGCAGGAGGTCGTGTCTAGGTTTCGTGGGAGCGTTTTACTTTCCCAGCTTCACAGGCCGTTAGAGCTTCTATCAGATGCCGGCGCGCGGGAGCCCATCTAATTGGGTAGTACGTGGGGGGTGTGTGTGTGCATACGAATGCCCTATATCCTATTATGCACATAGGTAACCCGCCATTCCTAACAGTGTTCATGTTACTGCATCTATGGCTTTTCAATAAACGTAAAACCTTCCTGGAAGCGAGTACTTCATTGTCTTCCTGTGGATCCTGACACAAAGATGATCGTTTTAGTTCTGATGTTCTTCTGGTTCCCTGCTGATTCTGGGGCAGAACAACTTGGAAGAGACTGGATTTTATACCCCGCCCTTCACTACCCAAAGGAGTCCCAGAGAGGCTCACAATCTCCTTTCCCCTCCCCACAACAGACACCCCTTTGAGGTAGGTGGGGCTGAGAGAGCTCTTTCGAGGACTGCCCTTGAGAGAACAGCTCCGAAAGAACTTGGGGCTGAATCAATTTACTCTCAAGATTTCCATCCGTGTAGGAGCCGGGGAAACTTCCCTGTCCCGTTTGGTGTAGTGGTTAGGAGTGTGGACTCTAACCTGGGAGAACTGGGTTTGATTCCGCACTCCTCCACATGCAGCTGCTGGTGTGACTGTGGGTCAGTCACAGGTTCTCAGAGCTGTTCTCTCAAGAGCAGTTTACAAGCCGCTCTGAGACTCCTTCGGATAGTGAAGGGCAGGGTATAAATCCAACCTCTTCTTCTTCATGAACTCGGAGACCACGCTAAACGGCACGAGAAGCAAAGGTCTAGAAACTCAAGGTAGTAGGAAAGGGCTGCAAGAGACTCCATCTGCATGCTTTGTCACTGTGATGCCGCCCAACTCCTGCCTGTGGTTGACAACGTCATTTCCTCTCTGAGACAGGCGTTTTGTGTCAGCAGCAGGTACTCCAGCCAGGGAGACCGAACGCATTAGCACACAGACCCTACCCCCAGTGACCCCTGCTCCACGCCCAGATGACAAAAAACGTGCAGGATCCCCAACGAAACTGGCCTGGAGAAAAATTGCTTCGTGACCCCAAAGTGGCAATCAGCATTTCCCAGGGTCCCATAGAAAGTCCCAGCTTCAATCCCGGACTTCTCCAGTTAAAAGGACAAGATAGAGTTCCGCAAGGCCTGTAAGACGGAGCTCTTCCACCAGGCCTTCCAATAGGAGCCGCCACTCCTGTTACCATCGACGAGCCTAATGAATGCTTGGATCCTGGGGCTGGTCTAGGGGTTATCGCTAGGCCCTTCTGCATGGGGGATGATTAGACGAATAACGTGGGCTGAAATCTGAAAGCACGCCATCTGTTCTTCAGTATTGTACGCACTTTACTGCTAACTGTTATTTATGTATTGAATGAGTATGTTTTATATGGTTTTATATAGTTTTAAGACTTTCATGGGTATGCCAATTAGGTACATTGTACCACACTGTTCCGTGCGCCTTGGTGTTTAGTCATGCCAGCCACATGACCACAGAAACGTATTCGGACAGCGCTGGCTCTTCGGCTTTGAAACGGAGATGAGCACCGCAACCCTAGAGTCGGATTCGACTGGCTTTTGAGCAAGGGAACCTTTACCTTTTACCACACTGTTAGCCGCCCTGAGCCTGCTTGCAGGATGGGCGGGGTATAAGTATAATAATTAATTAATAAATAAAATAAATAGGTGAAAGACCTCTGCCCGAGACCCTGGAGAGCCACCGACAATCTGAGTAGACAATACCATCACGGACCAGGGATCTGGTTCAGTCAGTGTAAGGTGGTTTCCTGTGTTCACAGGGTATGGTGGGGTGGAGGAAAGTGCCGTGAAGTCACAGCCGACTTAACTGTGACGCCAGAGGGGTTTTCAAGGAAAGTGACTTTTGGAGGTGGTTTGCCCCCCTGGCCCGCCTCTGCGTGGCAACCTGGGACCAATGCTCCCTCTAAGCTGTGCAGTCCTGTGAGCAAAAATTCTACTTTGTGAGCTCCTGGTATTAAAGCTGTGAGCGAGCGATTTGGCTGCCACA
>NW_015172216.1:4024-9579 GCF_001447785.1 Gekko japonicus | reverse complement strand
GCCGCAGCCAGTGCTGGCTCACAACTTTAATGCCAGTAGCTCACAGAGTAGAATTTTTGCTCGCAAGACTTCACAGTTTAGAGGGAACACTGATTGTGACTGGTTTCCCCCTCCCTCAGGATTAGCATCCCAGGGTGCAGCGGGAGAACGGAGGCAGCCGGGGTGGGGTGGGGGGTCACAGTTCTGCACAGGGACTTTAAGTGGGATCCAACTCTCTATTTCCCTCCCATTCTGCAGCCAGTCTAGGAGGACAAGGAAACAGAGAACACAGTTGAGAACGGCCGTACGTCTCTCAAGACATCACGGGCAGATTAAAACAAGAGTAGTGATCCCGCCCCATCAACCAGATAACAGAACCGATACCACCTCGGAGAGCCCTAACCGCAACCATGGCCCAGGCCTGACGGTCCCGTTTTGAGGTTGGTGCTTTCCAAAACCATTTCCCAATTCAGTTTCGTTTTCAAAGCATGCCCACCAGAAAAAACAAGGATGACAACTTCCTCTGCATGTTTATTATTAAAAGAGGCTGATGTCTGACGGGCAGATACTTCCCTCTTTGAAGCCACTTCATTTGAGCCGTGCAATTAGTCAACCAGTGACTAAGGAAGAAGAGACAGGCCCGTGAACTAAGTGTCACGCGGCGACACCAGAGAATCCACTGGCGCATTAAAGGCAGCGCCCAGTCTGGCGGTACAGGGGCATCCGACGGGGGGAGCTGCAGAACTGGAACGCTCCCTGGAACATCTTGCTGGAAAACTGGTGGGCATCTCCTTGCGAGACCTGGAAGGAAACAGCCAAGAGACGGAAGGTCAGAAACACGGCTCAGGGAGATACAAGTTTTGGCCAGAAGCTTCCAGATGTTGTGATAACCACTGAACGCTTGCATGGCCTCCCCAAATACCAACTAACTTGAAGCTTCCCAAATGTACTGAGACTAGATCAAAGGCTCCTAACGAACGGAGCCGGTTCTCCCAAACCACTGCAGATCACCCTCTGCCCTGTTTCAGCTCTCCACTGGTGGTGTGGCAACTCCTGGACCTCATACGAACATAAGAGAGGCCCATGTTGGATCAGGCCAATGGCCCATCCAATCCAACACTCCGTCACACAGTGGCCAAAACTACCAGGTGCCAACAGGAGGTCCAGCAGTGGCACCAGGACACCAGGAGCCCTCCCACTGTTGCCCCCCCCCCGCAAGCACCAAGAAGACAGAGCATCTCTTGCCCCAGACTGAGAGTTCCTATCCATACCTTGTGGCTAAGGGCCACCAATGGACCTCTGCTCCATATAAGAACACAAGAGAAGCCAGTGTTGGATTAGGCCAATGGCCCATCCAGTCCAACACTGTGTCACACAGTGGCCAAAAATATTAGGTGCCGTCAGGAGGCCCAGCAGTGGGGCCAGGACACTAGAAGTCCTCCCACTGATGGACCTCTGCTCCATATGCTTATCCAATTCCCTCTTGAAGCTGTCCATGCTTGTAGCTGCCACCACCTCCTGTGGCAGTGAATCCCATGTGTTAATCACTCTCTGGGTGAAGAAGCACTTCCTTTTACCAGTTCTAACCCGACCGCTCAGCAATTTCATGGAGTGCCCACGAGTTCTTGTATTGAGAGACCAACGGCCCGCACGCCCTACCTTTGTATTAAGCCTCTGCTAAGGGAGGCCCTCAGGATGGGTCAGGGGAACTCGCAAAAAAAAGGGGAGGAGGCCTCTCCCCCCACCCCTTTCAGAGAGAAGCCATGCCCATTCGGCCGAGCGGCGCTTGTCTGAGATTTCTATAACCTCACCCCGAAGTGGGAACAGGGCAAGGCCTCAAACCATCTCAGGTCTTCTCTTGCAAGCACTACAGGAGTGGTCAGGGTCATGGACGAGACCCAGCCATGCTGGAAGGCTTGCGAGGGGGGGAGGCAGAAAAACCAGGGGAAACACACACACCCCTTACCCATGACAGCTGCTACCAAGGCTGGGGATTCTTCCACCCAGAGAATCTCCCCCATAGTCACTTCAATAAAAGAAAGCAAATTACCAGCCTTTTTGGCTGAAAAGCTTT
This sequence comes from Gekko japonicus, assembly GCF_001447785.1. Lineage (NCBI taxonomy): Eukaryota > Metazoa > Chordata > Lepidosauria > Squamata > Gekkonidae > Gekko > Gekko japonicus. Next base: position 7,526 of record NW_015172216.1, on the reverse strand, counting down.
CGTTAAATTCCAGAGTTTGCGGAGCTGTCCACAATCACACAAACAGCCTCGGTGGACAATCACTTACTCTCGTCCCACCTTGCCCTGCGACTCTGCACCGATGCAAACCAAGCAGGTAAGCCAAGGTCAAGGTTCCCCTTGAACTGCTAGGTTGGCAGGAGCTGGGGCTGGACACGGAAGCTCACTCTGTCCCACTGCACACTCGGGTCTCGAACTGCTGAATTACCGACCTTCCACAGCCTGCAGTTCAGCGTCTTAACCCCTTGAGCCACGGCAGCCCCTTAGGTAAGCCAAACACATGCATAAAATCTAAAACCTGACTGTTCTTACTGTGCAAAGGTCTCTCTGCTACAGAACGGGAAGGAAAACGTGACTTCCAGCAGCCACCAAGATTTAACTTATGTAAAAACAGCTGTTCTCTCAACTGAAATGCTCTTAAAGAAGAGCAAATGCCACTTTTGGGGGTCAGCAGTCGAGCCTGGGCCCTGAGACTCTGCTCCATAAATGACCAGAAAAGTCACCTTACCTGCACGCATGAGGCCGGCGCATTAGAGATGCCCACTGGTCACTCCAACAAATCACAGCAGCCGTTCTCACGCCAGGGCACTGCAGTGGTTTGGCTCCATTACACGGGACTCTCCACACGAGTCACCCCGAGGAGGCGAGATTCCCCAGACCAGGAGGGCTTCAAAGGCAAGATCCATTTTCCTCGTCATTCAGCTCATCCAGATCCGAGGTAAAGGGGCTGGTCTTGCATCTTGGACTGGAAGAGATAATAAAAGCCTTCTGTTAGAAATCACAAGCTTTTATTTGTATCTCGCTCTTCTCCCCAGCTGGGACTCAAAGCGCCTTCAGAACAGTGTTCTCTCCTCCGTTTCCTCACAACACCCCTGTGAGGTAGGCCAGGTGGAGAGATTGTGACAGGCCCAGGGACATCTCGTCGCGCCCAAGTAAGCCACAAGCCCTTCCCTGACCCCCTATTTTGGGGGGGCCATTGCACAGGGAGGAAGAATATGGCCCTGTACCTCCAACCCCAACCAGCAAGAGCATTTGGACAGCGTGGTGGAGCACTGATGTGTCTCTAGAAAGGCATCCAAGCTGTCGCTTTGGTATATTTTATATTAATTTTCCATTGATCCAATTCTATATCATGGCCTATATTTTGTGCCCATCTAATAACTGAGGATTTCACGACTTCATCTTGCATTTTCATACCTATTAACAATGTATAAAATGATTTAATACGCTTTAAATCTATATGCAACACGATTCTATCCAAATCTATAGGGTTTTCATAAAAACCAGTTTGTTTATCTTTAGCATATCTAGAATCATAGAACGTTAGAGTTGGAAGGGACCTTGTAGGTCATCTAGTCCAACCCCCTGCACTCTGCAGGAGCACAGCTGAAAGATAGCCCTACATACCTACAACAGACCCGAAAGATGGCTGTCCAGCCTCCGCTTGAAAACATTCAGTGAAGGAGCATCCACCACCTCCCAAGGCAGACTGTTCCACTGCTCAACCACTCTTACAGTTAGGAAGTGTCTCTCTTTAGCCGGTAACGACTCCCTTGTCATTTCCACCCATTAGATCTAGTCTTGCAATCTGGAGCAAGAGAGATCTGCTCCATCTTCTACATGACAGCCCTTCAGATACTCGAAGACTGCAATCGTGTCCCCTCTAAGCCTTCTCTTTCCCAGGCTAAACAGACCCAACTCTTCCAGCCTTTCCTCGTAAGACTTGGATTCCAAACCTCTCACCATCCTGGTTGCCCTCTTCTGGACACGCTCGAGCTTGTCAACATCCTTCCCAAAATGTGGTGCCCAAAACTGGACACAGGACTCGAGGTGAGGCCTGACCATAGCAGAATAGAGTGGAACTACCACCTCCCTAGAGTCAAGGTGCGCTCTTTCCCACCAGTTCAAACAGATGTTCTGGTTTTGGAGGATGTCTTGTATTTTTCCATTATTTTTCTTATCTAGAAGCTCTCCGTATCTCCACATTTGATGTTCAGTAAACAAGGTGAGATTTATAAAGGCTTCAAGCGGTGAGACCCAAGGTTCCGGTCCTTGAGAAATATAAATCAGGGTTATTCCCCCCCCTCCCCAAAATCAATTACAGAGGCTAGAGTTCAAGGGACTCTTTTGGGATAACTTAATCAAAGAGCATGCGAACAGAAATCACTAGCAGCACAACAGCCTTACAATCCTGAATTGTAAGCGATGCAGAACCACCTTGGGCTGGCTGCCGCGCAAGCAGAGATTCAAATCTGGATCTCTCTTCATCTGAAATCAATCCGCTAGCACCGAGAAGCACTTCCTTTTACCAGTTCTAACCCGCTGCCGCTCCCCACCCCTGCTGGCCCTTGCCGTCCTCTTCAGCCAGGGGCAGGCTGCTACTCAATGCAGGGCCAGCCATCCTGGGCCCTCTCCCGGCTCCAGCAGCCCTGGGCCCACCATGCCGTGCATGTGCGCTTTATGGGCCACACCTTCCGGAACCTGCTCCTCTGGGTGCCCAGCCATGGTGGCACCTCCTCACCCCCCCATGGCCCCGCCAAGCCCTCGTGACGGGGGTGCCTAAGAGTATTAAAACACTGGGTTGGTTGTGTGTGTGTGAGAAAGATCAAGATCCAGGCTGAGTCTTAAAACGCGGGGGGGGGGGTGGGGGGGGGGGGGGGGGGCAGAAAAGCCAGGGGACCCCCCCCTTTACCCATGACAGCTGCTACCAAGGCTGGGGACTCTTTCACCCAGAGAATCTCTCCCGTGGTCATGTCAATAAAAGAAAGCAAATTACCAGCCTTTTTGGCTGAAAAGCTTTCGTTAAATTCCAGAGTTTGCGGAGCTGTCCACAATCACACAAACAGCCTCGGTGGACAATCACTTACTCTCGTCCCACCTTGCCCTGCGACTCTGCACCGATGCAAACCAAGCAGGTAAGCCAAGGTCAAGGTTCCCCTTGCTCGAAAGCCAGTTGAAGCCGATTCCAGGGATGCGGTGCTCATCTCCGTTTCCAAGCCGAAGAGCCAGCTCACTGAAGACATTTCCATGGTCATGTGGCCGGCATGACTAGATGCCGAGGCGCATGGAACACGGTTACCTTCCCACCGAAGCGGTCCCTATTTATCTCCTTGCCATTTCTTGCTTTGGAACTGCTAGGTTGGCAGGAGCTGGGGCTGGACACGGAAGCTCACTCTGTCCCACTGCACACTCGGGTCTCGAACTGCTGAATTACCGACCTTCCACAGCCTGCAGTTCAGCGTCTTAACCCCTTGAGCCACGGCAGCCCCTTAGGTAAGCCAAACACATGCATAAAATCTAAAACCTGACTGTTCTTACTGTGCAAAGGTCTCTCTGCTACAGAACGGGAAGGAAAACGTGACTTCCAGCAGCCACCAAGATTTAACTTATGTAAAAACAGCTGTTCTCTCAACTGAAATGCTCCTACAGAAGAGCAAACGCCACTTTGGGGGGTCAGCAGTCGAGCCTGGGCCCTGAGACTCTG
>NW_015172216.1:0-2573 GCF_001447785.1 Gekko japonicus | reverse complement strand
ACTAGAATCCCCCCCATTGTCCCCCCCCCCCCAAGCACCAAGAATACAGAGCATCACTTGCCCAAGAGCCCCTATCTATACAGCCACTGATGGACCTCTGCTCCAGATGCTTATCTAATTCCCTTTTGAAACCGTCCATGCTTGTAGCCGCCACCACATCGGGAGCATGTCCCCTTTGCTTAGCACATTGCAACAGACACCATTATAACGCATTAACGCCCTTGCTTCATCGCTATTACTGTAAACTATCTAGTAAAGTATAGAATGGCACACAAATACTGGCCTCACTGCAAGATCGGCTTTCTCCCCTTCCAGCACACCAGGCATACGGTCGCAAAGCAAATTGGGGGTGGTGGGAAAGACAGGCATCCTGGCTCAGCCCCACGAGGCCCCCTGCTTCCCTAAATCCCCAGGTACAGCCGGGACACAGCTTAAGGATGTTGCCACCAATGCTCTCTTCTAAGCTGTGGAGTCACGTGAGCAAAAGTTCTGCTTTGTGAGCTACTGGCCTTAAAGTTGTGAGCGAGCAATTTGACTGCAGCATCACTCAGTTTGCTCTGGAGCCCCATCCTTCCTGAGCGGAGACAATAAATGCGTGAGCTGGAGGCTGAGAAACTGTGAGCTAGCTCACACTAACTCAGCTTAGAGGGAACACTGGTTGCCACCAATGTTCCCTCTAAGCTGTGGAGTCTTGTAAGCAAAAATTCTACTTTGTGAGCTGGTGGCATTAATGTCGTGACTCGTGAGCAAACAATCTGGCTACTGCATGAATTCACCTGCTCTGGTGCCCTCCTTCCTGAGCTGAGACGAAAATGTGTGAGCCGGAGGCTAAGAAACTGTGAGCTAGCTCACACTAACTCCACTTAGAGGGAACACTGGTCGCCCACAACTGCTTTTAACAGCAGTCCTCCATTGCTGCAACATTACCTTACAAAACAGCATCTCTTTCGCCAGGCCTCAAAGCCACAGGGGGAAGATCACACCTGCAGATCAGAAAGAAAAGAACCGTGAGGGCCATGGGTGATGCAACACACACTGGTCACAATAAGAAAAGCAGGCGACACCACCACAAAGGACAGCCCATTAAGAATCCCAAAGCCCACCCCCACCCCCAAGCACCGGCAGAATTTCTATGCAGGAGTCCCATTTCTGCAGGCATTGGGGCCACCAGCTCCTTACTCTACATACCCACGTGGCTCACAGGGGAACCGGGCAAAGGCTCAAAAGGGCAAACTTGAGCCCAGGTTCTCCCAACCACGTGGCTAAACGTGCACAGAGGAGCAAGGAGCAATATCTGCTCCTAGAACCCAAAAGCTGCCCACCGTTATCAAATAAACTACAGCTCCCAACATGCACTGTACGGCAATTCCATGCCACAAGCTGAGGAAGCAGCCCCGCGCCCTCTCGGGAATAGTAGTCGACAAGGGTGGACAGGCCCCAGTAACGACGACTACCCTCCGCTTAAACGCCCCTAAACCCGGAATAAACCCACCCGACTCGCCCAATCCCCAAGGGCCGGGACACCACCGAGCCCCCGTCGCCACGGATGGCAACGGATTCACGCTTCACCTTGCCCAGGAGACGGAACATGCCGCTTCCTCCACGCTGTCCGCCACGGCCTTCTGCACGCACGAGACGTCATCGCGCTCGGTTCCCTCCGCCCCTTTCAACACGCGGTCTCTCCTTTGCCTCTGCGCCCCCTAGCGGTCTGTTGTAGCCACTGCTCGGAAGAATCTGTTAATGACAAGCCTAGCTGCCAATCAACGTCCAACTTTCTGCAGATAGCAGGCGGGCTATGGAGGCTCGGGGGGGGGGGGGGGGCTTATTAATGGGATTGCAGACATCACATGTCTCCTGAGAAACCTGTATGAGGGTCAAGAAGCAACAGTTAGAACCGGATATGGAACAACTGATTGGTTTAGCATAGGAAAAGGAGTACTGTACAACAAGGATGTATATTGTCACCTTACTTATTTCATTTATATGCAGAGTACATCATGCGAAATGCCGGCCTGGATGAATCACAAACTGGAATTAAGATTGCCGGGAAAAACATCAACAACCTCAGATATGCAGACGGTACCACTCTGATGGCAGAAAGTGAAGAGGACCTTAAGAGCCTCTTGCCCAAAGTGAAAGAGGAGAGCGCAAAAGTGGGCTTGAATATCCACATCAAAAAAACTAAGATCATGGCATGAAGACGTATGAAGAATGATAAACGAAGAATCCGGATATTGAGAACTCCGTTTCGAAGAACGTTCTCAGTAACTGATAAACAATATATCTTCGAATATGTTATATGCACTCTTGTGAGTGACAGCAACACATCTCATAAACTGCCTCTGATGTACGTCTTCATCTCAAGAGGAAACTTTTCTATATTAAGATTGGACTTGATTGTGCTTATGCGATTGTAACTGTATCTATGCTTTGGTCTATATCGAACCAGTGTTCGCGTCTTTTTCACACAGGTTACTGTTCCCTTTCATACCTCATGTTCCTCTTTGGTTGCTTTAGTGTTTGCTTTGAACTTTAAGGTACCACTACCACCAGACTGCTGTTATTATTCCAGG
>NW_015172215.1:14708-23312 GCF_001447785.1 Gekko japonicus | reverse complement strand
AGCAGGGCTCTTCTGATGTTCACTAGTACTGCTGGTCACCTACAGATCTCAGCTATTTATTTATTTATTAGATTTGTATCCCGCCCTTCCCAGATGGGCTCAGGGCAGCTTCCAAAAGCGGCAAATGCCATAACAGTTAAAACAGTATAAAACAATCAATAAATAAAGTGCGGAGCTCTAGATATTAACCAAGATGGGATCCTTTTATCACCTAGCCTGGCAACATAGGTTCTTGGTCACCTAGGCGTCTTCCCAGGGCCGGTTCACTTATAGATCTAATCCGCCGTCATAGATGGCAACTCGGTGGTAGCACAATGGCGGCGGCGGCTCCTATGCAAAGGCCTGGCGGAAGAGCTCCGTCTTACAGGCCCTGAGGAACTGTGCCAAGTCCCGCAGGGCCCGGATCTCCTCTGGGAGCTCATTCCACCAGACAGGAGCTGCCGCCGAGAAAGCCCTGGCCCTGGTTGCGGCCAGATTGATGTCCTTGGGGCCTGGAACCACCAGTAGGTGCTGCGCCCCAGACCGTAGTGCTCTTGGGGCACAGGGTATAGATATGGACTCTGGGGCAAGGGATGTTCTTTCTTCTTGGTGCTGGGGGGGCGGGGTCAACAGTGGGAGGGCTTCTAATGTCCTGGCCCCATTGGTGGGCCTCCTGATGGCACCTGGTCTTTCTGGCCACTGTGTGACACAAACTGTTGGACTGGATGGGCCTTTGGCCTGATCCAACATTGGTGTCTCTTATTTTCTTAACCAGTCCACTGCATCCTTAACAACCTATGCTAAACCATGATACACCTCTCTCATAGGCATTGGGAGGGAAACGCTTTCTTGCCTCTTAACTTTAAACAACTTCTAACCCAGAACAAAGCCTTTCCTAACATGGGCAGAGACTCTGACTCCAGGGCCTGCGACAAACTCTGTCCCCATGTTCACACGGACAACACAACCACAAGACCTCCAGATCGCAAGGTGTCATAGTCCCGCTGCACACCGCATTGCTCAGGTCACACTTGGAGTCTTGAGTGCAGTTCTGGAGGCCTCACTTCACAAAAGATGTGGACAGGATGGAGCGGGTGCAGAGGAGAGCGACGAGGAAGATCGGGGGCCTGGAGACCAAGAAGCCCTGTGAGGAAAGGCTGAGGGACTTCTTGGGAATGTTTAGTCTGGAGAAGAGGAGGCTGAGGGGGGACAGGATGGCTCTCTTGAAGTATCTGAAGGGCTGTGTCACTTAGAGGAGGGCAGGGAGATGTTCCTGTTGGCAGCAGAGGACTCGCAAGAATGGGTTAGAATTAAGGGCAGGAAGGTAGGAAAACCTTTTTTACGGTAAGAGTTGTGCCACAGTGGAATCAGCTGCCCAAGGAGGTGGTGAGCTCCCCCTCAATGGCAGTCTTTAAGCAGCGGCTGGACAAACACTTGACACTTGTCAGGGATGCTCGAGGCTGATCCTGCACTGCGCAGGGGGTGGGACTAGATGGCCTTTATGGACCCTTCCAACTCTCTGTGATTCTATGAGTCTACGACCTAACTATGAGTCTATGGCCTAACAACACCAGCCACACCGTCTCAGGTTCATTCACTTGTAATCCTCCAAGGTGGTCTATGCCAGCAAATGGCAGCAGTGCCCTTCCCCTCTGTTTGGCAGACAAACAGGTCAAGAATCAATGGGACTAAGAGTGGCGATCCTTAAAGAGAGAAGCTTCAAGAAGAAATTAAAACGCACGATTGCTGAACTTAAGCCCAGTCACAAATTTAGAACAATGGACTCCCACCCACCCCCAGGGCTGAACAGGGACATGGGATTCTTATCTCACAGATGCTAATTTTCTGCCCTTAAGCCTTTCTGTTCTTCTCCAGAGCATTTCCGTTTTGTTCTGATCTAGCTGATTACAATGCTCATGGTACTTCTACATCCCAGGTCCTTTTCTGCAGCACCCCTCCCACCCTCTGACTGAGACATAACGACTGAGAGATCTCCATTCTGAATTAAATATAAAGAAGGGAGCCTTAACTCTCAAAAGCTCATGCCCAAAAAACGTTCTTAGTCTTTAGGTGTTCCTGGACTCAAAATTAGGAATTTGTGCTTATCATCATATAGTCACACCAGGTTAGCAGGAGACATGTGGCAGTAAGCGAATGAAGCAGAACACCAATTGTTGGGAAAAGAGGATACATATTCAGATGTGAAAGAGGAGTAAGTCTCCCACTCTGACAAATATTTTCCCACACTCCAGGCATTTATATGGTTTTGCCCGTGTGAGTTCTTTGATGGGAAGTAAGACTGGAATTGTCAGTGAAAATTTCCCACACTCCAGGCATTTATATGGTTTCTCCCGTGTGAATTCTTTGATGGGAAGTAAGACCGGCACTTTCAGTGAAGTAAGACTGGAACTATAAGTGAAGCTTTTCCTACACTCCAGGCACCTGTATGGTTTCTCCCTTGCGGGGATTCTCTGAGGAACATGAAAGTCAGATCTGTGCCTCAGGCTCTTGCCACAGAGATGTGCGATTGTTGGGTTTGTGTGTGGGGGGGGGGGGGATGATGATGCCTCATTGCTAAAGAAGAGATCAAGCGGATCTTTCGACCAGCAGAGCTCAGTTCCCACCCTTCTTCACTTCCCTGTGGGCTCTTCTTGATCTTCTCAACACGGCTAAAGCTTTCTCCACAGTCTGAGCATTTGTAACATTTCTTCCCGGTTAGGGTATGGTTTCTGTGTAGACTCTAGCTTTCTACAACAGTTTACATGTCTTCAGTGCTTTCTGTGGTTGTCTTTTAGGAGTGAAATGGGAGAAAAGGCTCTTTTGGGGGGCTAAGCACTTACATGGTTTCTTCCCTGTGTGGGTTCCTCGATGAACTTGAGGATGGCCACTCTTAACTTAATCTCTTCCCACATACAGTGTGTCACGCCCGACCTGCATGCTTGAGATCGCAGCACCTTCTACCACGCCACGTGGGATCTCCACGGAGTTCTCATGGCCTCAGACAGGGGAGGGGAGGGGTCCTCTCACCCAGGTCCTCTTCCCCTTCAACCAATGTGCTGCCATCTTGGCTTTCTGTTGCTGTTTGTCATCCCTGGACTTCTGGAGGATGTCCCCTCTTACCCCTCCCTGCCCTCCTTTCTGCACCGCCCTTCCCCAGTCTTTCTATTGGCTCCTGCCCCTGTCCGTCATGGCTGGGCCCGGGGCAGACCATTCCCTTGGAGCCCACCGGACCCCACCCACAGACTCTGGGTGGGGGGGGGGTTGAAAAGATTTGCTCATACGTTTCATTCAATACAATATTATTGTTCTGTAACAGCGACTGAAGAAGAATGTTTGCGGAAACAAGGGCAGTAAAGAGGGACCTTGTGTCGCTGTTCCTGGCTTCTTCACTCCTCATTGCTGATGTTACTTATCTTCATCGTGATTGTTATGTCGTCATATAATTACTCTGTTTGTTAGGAAAATGCTCTGTATGTATCTATGGGATGTTCTAGCTATTTCTTTATTTGACTGTTAATTACATCATATTGGATTTGTTGACTACTGGTTCCTGTAGTTTGTGAATATGTTAGTATCTTTGTCATTATTTACTGAAGTGTTGTATTATTTTCTGTAGTAGTTTCAGTTGTTAATTTTATCTTGGGAGTTGACACAGCCCATTTTCGGAGTTTTTCTTTGGTCACAGTAGTCCTTTGACTCCATTGTCCGTTGTTGTCTTTACTATTCAGTTTGTTGGACACGACAACCAGGGCCTGGCATCTCCCAGGATTCTGTCTCTACCCTGGCTTTTCCACAGCCTCCCGGGGCTCTGGCCGCTTCCTGCTGCTTCCCCCCCCCCCAAAGCTGCTCTCCCGGCTCAGCCTCCACTGAAGTCCGCACTTCCCTGCTCTGTGCCATCACCTCCCCCCCTTACCCTCATTTGGCCACCTGGGACAAAAGCTACCACTCCGGTAAGGGAGACAGATGGTCTGAGGACATGTCAGCGAGCTTGGCGGGAGGGGGTTGGTCACATCCGTTAGGGTTGCATTGCCATGCCATGAGAGCCTCTCTTCAGGCAGTCCCTGAGTCCGGGTATGGCAACACCAGGTCTAGTCACTTAGGTTTCTAACCCCTGGGGGTTCTTTTATGATATACTGAAGACTGTCATTCTGACAAAATCTCCTTCCACACTGAGCACTGAAAAGGTTCCTCCCCGTGTGGGTTCTCTGATGCTGTTGATGATGGTCATTCTCACTGAATCTCTTCCCACACTGAGTGTTCAAAAGGTTTCTCCCCTATGTGGGTTATTCGGCTACTTCTGTTGTATTTCTTTCCACGCTCAGTGTATTCAAAAAAGTTTATCACCTGTGTGGGTTCTTTGGTGCTTCTGAAGATGGCTACTCTGACCGAATCTCGTTCCACACACTGAGCATTCAAAAGGTTTCTCACCTGTGTGGATTCTTTGGTGCTCCCGAAGAGTACCACTCCGACTGAATCTCTTTCCACACACTGAGCATTCAAAAGGTTTCTCCCCTGTGTGGGTTCTTTGGTGCTCTTTAAGACAGCTACTTCTGTTGTATTTCTTCCCACACTCTGAGCATTCAAAAGGTTTCTCCCCTGTGTGGGTTATTTGATGATATTGAAGACCAGCACACTGACTGAATCTCTTTCCACACACTGAGCATTCAAAAGGTTTCTCCCCTGTGTGGGTTCTCTGATGCTGTTGAAGACCAGCACTCTGACTGAATCTCTTTCCACACACCGAGCATTCAAAAGGTTTCTCCCTTGTGTGGGTCCTTTGGTGCTGCCAAAGAGCACTACTGTCACTGAATCTCTTTCCATACTCTGAGCATTCAAAAGGTTTCTTGCCCCAGTGGGTTGTTTGATGATACTGAAGACCACCCCTACTAGTGAATCTCTTTCCACACTCTGATCATTCAAAAGGTTTCTCCCCTGTGTGGGTTCTTTGGTGATTCTGAAGAGTACCATTTTCACTGAATCTATTTCCACACTCTGAGCATTCAAAAGGTTTCTCCCCTGTGTGGGTTCTTTGGTGATTCTGAAGAGTACCATTTTCACTGAATCTATTTCCACACTCTGAGCATTCAAAAGGTTTCTCCCCTGTGTGGGTTCTTTGGTGATTCTGAAGAGTACCATTTTCACTGAATCTATTTCCACACTCTGAGCATTCAAAAGGTTTCTCCCCTGTGTGGGTTCTTTGATGTCGTTGGAGATGGCCAGTCCGGCTGAATCTCTTCCCACACTCTGAGCATTCAAATGGATACTCCCCTGCATGGGTTCTTCGGTGCCTCTGAAGAGTGCCACTTTCACTGAACCTCTTTCCACACTCTGAGCATTCAAAGGGTTTCTCGCCTCTATGTATTCTTTGGTACACAAGGAGCTGTGATCTATTTCTGAAGTATTCTCCGCTAATAATATATTTCCTTGCTTTCATTATCCTCTGCTTTGCAAAATGTACATTACGCTGTCTGCAACCTCTCTTATCAATCATATTGCTGCGTTTCTTTCTCTGACGTCTCCCTCGATTCCTGAACTTTTCTTTCAAGCCTTTATTTTTAACTGTCTGGCATTTGCTGATGAAGTTCCACACTCTTCTCATTCCTCTGATCATCCTCTGCTGGAATAAAGAGAGAGATCCTGTTAGCATCTGGGAGGGCTGGTAAGGTCCAAAGGCATGTTATGTGACCGCAGGAGGAATGGATTGACAGTCCTTTGGCCTCATCCAGCTTGGCTGATCTTAACCACCCCTCCACCTTTCTCCAAAATATTTAGTATTTAAAGATTCCTCACCCCCTCGAGTGCCACAGCTGACCTCTTGACCAAAAGGAGTTTCTGAGACTCCAGATTTCAGGCCCCCAGAAGGCCTCCCTCCCTCCTTAACCAGCAGGCTAGATGATTGTACCAAACCAAAAATGTTGCTCAGAAGAGAAACAGAAATCTCCCCAGGCTATTCCTTTCCTCTTCACTTGACATAACCGTGGAGGATACTCACTCTCGGCCAGCTCATTCGGGAAGGAAATACGCTCTTGGGATCCTCCTGAGGAACTCTCCAGCCTTTCTTCGAATGGAAGGCTGTTGTCTGTCTGCACCATAGTCTGTCTTATACTTCTGGCTTCTTTCACAGGGAGAGAGAGAGAAAGTGATCTTTCTTATATGGGGAAGGAAAGAAATTCAAAGTCAACATTAATCGGGAAGGATGGAACCATGGCCAAAATGAAAGCCCACCATCCCAACCAGTATAAGGGAAATGGAACTCTGAGGCAACCCCCCTAGTTCCCCCAAGGGGTTTACGTGATTATTAAGTAGCCTGGTCTGACTTGCAGGTGTTCCTGATTCGAGTCTCCCTGCACCTAACATCCTTATCTTTTTCAAGGCCAGACTCCAGAATGTGGTCATTGGTTAATTGTGAAAACCTGCGTCCAGTCGTGTAACCAGGAGGGAGGGGGGATTAGGAGGGTGCTGAAAGCCTCTGGAAAATTCCATCAAGGAGGACCCTTGATTGGGCCACCTGGCCACAGAGAGGCAGAAAGTATAATATGGATCTAGGCCAGAGGGAAGCCAGGCTAACTTTATGCTCATGCCAAGCGACTGCACTTTGATATTTTCTTGCTTTATCATGATGAATAGTTTTATATAGAGAAACTAAGGCAACAGCTGGAGTACTTATACTGCAACAGGAAATGCCATTGAATACCAAGTGTTTCATGTATTATAGACAGAATAGTTAGCTTTTCTTGTTTTCCTTTGCTGAGCTGCAGAAAAGGAACTGTTTAGCGGTCGGGGGGTGGGGGGAGGCTTCGGTTCTTGACAGGATCATTTCAAGATCACAGCTGTTAGGTCCACAGACCGCCACTAGGTGACAGCGGTCTGCAAACAGAGTTTGGCTCCAAAAGACAATAGGGACTAGGATCCTGAGATGCCCTGTGAGCACCTATCGGAACTGTGTTGGGTAGTTCAAACCTTCCTATGGGACAGGTAGGCATGCCCCGGGCACTGTATATAGTTGGCCGCTCCGGCCGGTAAATGTTGTGTGTTGTGTACAAGTAAATGGTGAGCTGTAATCACTGAGCGTCGGTCGTTACTACGCGTCGAACCCAGTACACGACAACAGGCAGAGCAGATGTTGGTAATCCCATCCAGAGGGAAAGCGTGTGTTGTACAGTTGGGGGACAGGGAAATGAGAATCTGGACCCTTCCAGAGTCTATCTGAGTGGGTGATGGCCACTACTCTGACCTCAGTTGCCCCGGGCAAGTACACAGATAGGAACAACCCAGGAAGCTGCTTTCTGCTGAATCAGACTTTTGGTCCATTGAAGTCATTCTTGTCTACTCAGTCTGGCAGTGGCTCTCCAGGGTCTCAGGTGGAGGTCTTCCACATCACCTCCTACCTGGTCCTTTTAACTGAGAATTCTGGGGATCCAACCTGGAACCTTCTGCATGCCAAGCAGATGCTCTGCCAGTGAGCCACAGACCCTCCCCAATTAGCAGAAGAGGACTCAGAATGGTGTATTGCTATTCAATGTTTTGATTCATGCCTCAATTCAATGGCAGCAATGGACATCTTTGGCACCAAGGAAAGATCCTTACCCAGAAAGGCCACATTCCCATAGTTCTCCCGCATGACTTCCCGGTACAGAGCTCTTTGTCCCGGATCCAGCAGGGCCCATTCTGCCACAGTGAAATACACGGCCACCTCCTCAAAGGAAAAGAGACCCTGAAAGAAAAAGCAGATTCCCTCCTCAGAGGTCAGGCCAGGCAGAGACGGGAAGGTACAGGATGTAAGGCTTGGGATGGGTCAAGGGAACGGCGTTCAGAGGATCTCTCGCCCAGACACCTTGAAGAAATTGCAGGAGCAAAAGCCCCCCTGAGAAAGGAGGAGGGACCCAAGCTGTCTCCCCCCCCCCGCTCATTTCTTGTTGTGTCCTGACCCAGCCGTGTGCGCAATCCAGTTTCGGCTGGTTCCGCATGCGGTCAGGTGAAGTACCTGAGCTTCGCTCCCGAACACAATAGACATTCGGATCCTAGTTCCCTGCCAATCGGGAACCTAGGGTCCCTAGGAATAATCTAACCACTGTAGACAGACCATTCACGGGTGTTGTTGTGTGTGTGGGTGTGTTTTCCTTGGGGCATATAAGCCGGCCTGCGAGCCGGCTACTTGTCTTGTCCTTTCCGAATAAAATGTCTTAGAGCTGAAATCACGAGTATGTCTAAGGACTTATCATCTCTCCTACCTGGACGGGAGGGGCAGCAGCCCTTTCCACACCTCTGCAAGGATGACGGCTCAACAGCATCTCTTCACTGACTGTTCCTGAGACAAAGGAGGAAGGAAGGGAGTTTGCTTGCTTGCTCCCTGCTTCACGCACACCCTTCCCAGGGTTGTGAACAGTGTTCCCTCTAAGCTGAGTTAGTGTGAGCTAACTCACAGTTTTTTAGCCTCCAGCTCACATATTTTTGTTTTCGCTCAGGAAGGTTGGCTCTAGAGCAAACTAATTGATGCAGTAGCCAAATCGCTTGCTCACAACTTTAATGCCAGTAGCTCACAAAGTAGATTTTTTGCCCACAGGACTCCACAGCTTAGAGGGAACATTGGTTGTGAACTGAATCTGGCCTGGGGGGGAGGGAAAG
>NW_015172215.1:11056-14625 GCF_001447785.1 Gekko japonicus | reverse complement strand
GAAAGAGGGTGGACATGACGTCGCAGGACACGTCACCATCACCTTCGGCCCAGGTGTGACTTGGTCTCACCTGGAGAACAGAGGGGACCCAGGAATGAGCTTCTAGAATGTCTCTTGGCATGCTGACTTCACAACTGGGGTTTTCAGGTAGATGAAACATCAACAGGACACCACATCTGCCCCAAGCCCCTCCCCAAAGCATCTGGAGGTGCTGGGCCATCCATACCCCCCTCCCTACTCCAGAATTCTGTTTCCCCCCCAGCAGCCTGCCAGACGCCCTTTTACAGATGGGCAGAGAAGCCAAATTTCCCCATGATTATTGGCTCCCGAGGAACTGGTTTTCAGCGCTCTACTGCCCCAGAACCTGGAGGCTCCTTTCATTCACCAGACTGAAGAGCTCTGCCCAGGTTTGTCTGCCTTTTCTCTTTTGAGCCTCCTTGAGTTCCTCCTATGGGAGGGAGGTGAGATGTGACTATTTTAATTAATAGAAACAATTGCCCTCCATGAATCTGTCTTTACCTAACCCTCCATGGAACAGAAATTCCCCTCTGCATTGCATGCCACTTTCACTTTCTTTGATCATCAGGTTTTATGGTACCTTCTGCATAGATTTATGGCCATTCAGGGGTGACTTCACAGTCTGTCCGGCATTGCCATGGGGTATTTGAATGTGGTTTTGAGCTGCACCTTTTCCTTGGTGTTGAGAAAATGTGGAGTGAATGCAGAATCACCCTCTGTAAAAGACACTGAGGATCTCTGTGAGGTTTGCAACCAGTGCTTTGAACAGGGTTTCGAATGGGAGATGAGCTTGGGAGTATAGCAAGGGAGGGCGAAATAACCCCTCTAGTCTGATTTTTCTGAGAAAGGACATACAAGCTCCACATCGGGGACCTACTCCTGTACCAACAGTTATTTTGCTGTTGTGGCGAGTAAGAGTCTTGTGGTCAGGGGGCATCAGTCTGAGGAGGAGGGATGTAATCCCTTTAAAAAGACTTGGGGGATGGACCAATATCCTCTTGTACTGAGGATATGGGGTTTGGGTGGGGTGGGCCTTTAGTAGTGGGTGATTCGATGAATAGGAATACAGACAGACAGGTTTGAGACAGGCATTTTGACCACATGATGACTTGCTTGCCTGCTGCTAAGGTTTTGGATATCACACACTGTCTATATATGCTAATAGATAGTGCTGGGAAGGAGTCAGCATTCATGGTGCATGTTGGCACCAATGGCATTGTGTGGTCCTGGAAGAAAAAATTAAGTTACTAGGCAGAAAGTTAAAAATCAAGACCTCAGAGGTAGCATTATCAGAATTGCTACTTGTTTCGCATGCAGGGCAAGCTAGAGAGGCACAGATCAGACACTGTCAGGCACTGAGAAACTTTATGGAACAATCTGAACCTGTGCAAAAGAGACAGGCTTCCCTTGAGCCAAAAAAGAACCAAGCTGCTGGTGATTAATATCAAAAAGTTGGCAGAGCAGCTTTTAAACCTTTCCTGGGGGGGGGGGGGGGGGGAAGAGAGAGACAAAAAGTAACATGGAAAATCAAAGTGAATGCAGATACACGACTGAGTATCACAAACCTTTGTATGTTCAGGAGACACGGGAGAATTGCCCTGGTGGATCAGAACGAAAGGGCTTCTTGTGATTTGTAGACCAGTTTTAATCTCATTTTCCTATATTACAAGTGTCTCTGTTTTGCTCTTTAAGGGATGTTCACAAGCTCAGCCTCTCCTTACACTGGCTCAGTCTGTCCTCGGGGCTAATTCTTAACATAAACCCCAAAAGGACAGGAGGGACAGGTGACCCCTTGACCAATGTAAGCATCTCTTCAACAGGCCTGAAGCCTTGGGCAAGATCTCTGTCCGAACTCCCAGCCGAGGGGAAGGGGCGGGAATGTGTCCCTGGGAAGAACGAGCAGCTGAGATCTGGAGAGAGTGGAAGAGAGGCTGAGATCAAGGATGCGGAGGGGCAGAAACACTCCCTCTGGGCTTCTGACGTGGGGCAGGGGGCCTGCTACTCTACAGGAATCCCTCTGGCTTTTGCCCTTACAAGGGAGTCGTTACCGGCTAAATATCAGGAGAAACTTCCTGACTGTCAGTGTGGTTGAGCAGTGGAACAGTCTGCCTCGGGAGATGGTGGACGCTCCTTCGCTGGATGTTTTCAAGCGGAGGCTCGATGACCATCTTTCGGGTATGTTGTAGGGCTATCTTTTGGCTACACTCCTGCAGAGTGCAGGAGGTTGGACTAGATGAGCTGCAAGGTCCCTTCCAAATCTGTGATTCTTCCTGGACATTCGCATCCCTTCATCTGGGAGATGGTAGGTGGTGGGGGTGGGGGGAACCAGCCAAAATGTTTGGTATTTGGGCCATCGAATCAACAGTGATCACCTTTGATTCCGTCTTGGCCTCTTTTCTGGGCCTCCTAAACACCAAAAGGTGAGCTTTGTATTCTTCCTAGCACCCCCCTCAGCCTTGCAGAAAAAAGGACCCCCCCCTCCAAAAAACGGCTCCCTGAATCTCTCAGAGACAAACCCTCCCTTACCTGAGTAGGGTGCAAAATGGCTGTGTAATGATTTCATGTTTCGCTGTTTGTGTTTCTTTAAATGTTTAGTTTGACTGCAGTCCTGTAAGGTGTGTGGTAGAGGGAGAGGAGTGTGGTGTGACTGGTGGATAAGAACATGAGCATAAGAGAAGCCAATGTTGGGTCAGGCCAACGGCCCATCCAGTCCAACACTCTCTGTGTCACAGTGGCCAAAAATACCAGGTGCCATCAGGAGGTCCAGCAGTGGGGCCAGAGGATGACAGAGAATGTGGGAGGAGGAGGGGTGTCTCGGAGGGGGTTCTGGATTTTAGAGAGTGAGGAGTGAAGAGAGTTTGCACCTGTGTGGCAGAAGAAGCAGTCAAAGTTTAGCCTGTGTGGCTAAGATAGAGACAGAGATTAGCCTGCGTGGCTAAGAGAGAGACAGAGATTAGCCTGTGTGGCTAAGAGAGAGACAGAGATTAGCCTGTGTGGCTAAGAGAGAGACAGAGATTAGCCTGTGTGGCTAAAGCTGCCAGAGTGGAGTTTGAGTGTTTCCAGAGACAGTGTGTGCCGCTCAGCTTCATCAGTCATATTTATAAGTTCCTTTCTTCAATAACAGTTCAAACTACTCAGAAACCTATTTTATTCTTTTATAAATAAATCATTATATGTATCCCAGCCCTCAGAACAGTCCTGTTTCAGGGCCACATACTCCTCTGCCAGAACACAGGGTCATTCTACCAGAATAGAGAAATCGTGGCATTTTTAGTTCCTGGTGGCTGCAGTAATCTACCAAGTTCATGTGTAACCAGAGTGTGTTTGAAAGGAAAAACCGTCTCCCCAATAAGCAGGGTGTCACAGGCTGTTTCCACTCTCTGCTAAAGAGGACTCGATCCAGAATGTGAGGCCGAGGAGGCAGCCCCCACCCCCCTGCCCAGGAGAGAAACAGAGGGAAGAACTTTGATCCTTTTGTGCAGATTGGGGCGGGGAAGGGAAATATGTGTGAGGCTCCCTTTCTTATGTAATCCAAAGGCTGCCAAAAAAAA
>NW_015172215.1:0-11030 GCF_001447785.1 Gekko japonicus | reverse complement strand
ATTCCTGCTTGCTAAAGGACATGATTGTATCCAACCCCCATGAGATACATCTAAAGAAAGATGGAGTTCCTATTGGTCCTTTTGTAGAAGTGGCTTCTCTTGACTTGTTGATACTGTAACTTATTACTTTCAGGTTAATATGCTTAGAAGCAAATAATGGGGAGGCCTACAACTAGTCAATGTCAAAATGTGGGATCAAATTAGCAGTAAAAGGAATTCTTATATTTCCTTTAAGAGAGGTGCATAAAACTACAAAAAGTAAACGCTACCCCCCCAAAAAAAACAGACAACTCAAATATGCCAAAACCCACTGGTGCCCGGTTGCCTGAAAACTGATGCTGGAAAAGGGTCTCTCTCCCCACTCCACCCCACCCCTTAAAGCAGCTCAGACCTTTTGATGTGGTATTTTTTTATTGAATACCACCTTCAGGACAGGAAAAGAAAATACTACCAAAGTCATGCTTTGCCTGCAAGAAGGGAAGCCTTGCGAGGATGATTGTTGGTCATATGGAATCAGACACAGGTTGCTGTGGTATTCTAAGCAGGTGGTTCATAGAACATTTAACCTCAGTGTAGCATCATTGACAACTAGGAGCAGGGCTTGGTATGGTTGGGTGCCTGCTGAAGCCCACAACCTGCAGAGGGCCTGTTGCCCAAGCTTGTCCCACTGGGTTTTTCTCCCAGTTTCCAGTGGAAGAAGTACTCAGAGGCAATGGAGGAAACAGAGCGCAGAATAATTATGTGGAGATCCCTTTCAGCCGAGAGTCCCCTACAACACTGCAGCGATGATTTCTTGTTACTCTCTAAGCCTACCAGCACAGATGAGGCTAAAAGGAGTACCACCGAATCATACTGTGTTCCTTCCTGCAGGAGCTCATTAGCATATAACTCATTCGCATATGCCACGCCCCATGACATCACCGGAAGTGTGTCAGAACAGGGGAAGCAAAAAAGGGGGGAGGCATCTTCAAAAGCCTCCCCTTCCCTTTCCCAGCAGGCCTGCCAAGGCGGGTTGGGGGGGAAGCGAAGAGAGAAGGGGTTTAAAGTTTAATCCAGTTTGGTGTAGTGGTTAAGTGTGCGGACTCTAATCTGGGAGAACCGGGTTTGATTCCCCACTCCTCCACTTGCACCTGCTGATGTGACCTTGGGTCAGTCACAAGCTCTGGCACAGCTGTCCTTGAAAAAGAGCAGTTTGTGTCAGAGCTCTCTCAGCCCCACCCACCTCACAGGGTGTCTGTTGTGGGGAGGGGAAGGGGAGGGGAAAGGAGTTTGCAAGCCGCTCTGAGACTCCAAGTGAAGGGCGGGGTATAAATCCAATCTCCTCCTCCATCTCCTCTCCACATGATCGAGGTTGATAAGATTTTGCATGGGATAGAGCAGGTAGACAAAGAGGTACTTTTCTCCCTTTCTCACAATACAAGAACTCCTTGTGGGCACTCCATGAAACTGCAGAGCGGTCGGGTTAGAATGGATAAAAGGAAGTACTTCTTCACCCAAAGAGTGATTAACACTTGGAATTCACTGCCACAGGAAGTGGTGGCGGCTACAAAGATGGAGGGCTTCAAAAGGGAATTAGATAAGCATATGGAGCAGAGGTCCATCAGTGGCTATTAGCCACAAGGTATAGATAGGGGCTCTGGGGCAAGTGATGCTCTGTCTTCTTGGTGCCTGGGGGGGGGGGTCAACAGTGAGAGGGCTTCTAGTGTCCAGCTGGCCCCACTGCTGGACCTCCTGATGGCACCTGGTATTTCTGGCCACTGTGTGATCCAGAGAGTGTTGGACTGGATGGGCCTTTAGCCTGATCCAACATTGGCAGTTCTTTTGTTCTTATGACGGCCCCTTTCTGGAAGCAGCCTCCCTGCGGGCTTTTATGATGCCTTTCTTGGAGACCTCTATATGCGCCCCAGAGGGTGATTAAAATGTGGACATTGCTGCCAGCGGATGTGGTGAGGGCCACTCGAATAAACTACTTTAAAAGGGGGTTAGATAACTTCACGGAGGGTAAGCTTATCAGTGGCTACTAGACACGGTGACTGAGGGGAGCCTCCACCTTCAGGGGCACTGAACCTCCGAATCCCACAGCCAGGAGGCCACAGCAGGAGAAGGCCTCGGCCTCCCTGCCCTGTTTGTTGGCTCTCCAGAGGAACTGCTTGGCCCCCCTGAGTGAGACAGGATGGTAGGCTAGATGGACGATTGGTCTGATCCAGCAGGGCTCTTCTGATGTTCACTAGTACGGTACTGCTGGTCACATACAGCTCTCAGCTAAAACCAGTCTACTGCATGATTTACAACCTATGCTAACCATGATACCTCTCTCTCTCTCTCTCTCTCTCTCTCTCTCTCTCTCTCTCTCTCTCTTAGGCATTGGGAGGGAAACGCTTTCTTGCCTCACTTCAAAAAGGATGTGGACGGGATGGAGCTGGTGCAGAGGAGAGCGATGAGGAAGATCGAGGAAGATCGGGGGCCTGGAGACCAAGAAGCCCTCTGAGGAAAGGCTGAGGGACTTCTTGGGAACGTTTAGATTGCAGAAGAGGAGGCTGAGGGGGGACAGGATGGCTCTCTTGAAGGATTTCACTTAGAGGAGGGCAGGGAGCTGTTCCTGTTGGCAGCAGAGAACTCACAAGAATGGGTTTAAATTAAGGGCGGGAAGGTACCGCTGGATATTAGGAAAACCTTTCTTACGGTAAGAGTTGTGCAATGGTGGAATCAGCTGCCTGGGGAGGTGATGAGCTCCCCCTCACTGGCGGTCTTTAAGCAGCGGCTGGACAAACACCTGTCATGGATGCTCTAGGCTGATCTTGCATTGAGTGGGCGGGGTTGAACTAGATGGCCTCTTTGGCCCCTTTCAGCTCTGTGATTCTATGACCTAACAACACCAGCCATGTTATCAACATGGTTGTCTATGGCAGCAAGTGCCCTTCCCCTTTGTTTGTCAGACAAACAGGTAAAGAATCAATGGAACTAAGAGTGGCGGTCCTTAAAGAGAGAAGCTTCAAGGAGAAATTAAAAACGCACGATTGCTGAGCTTAAGCCCAGTCACAAATTCAGAACGATGGAAACCCCCCGCCCCCCCAGGGCTGAACAGGGACATGGGATTCTTATCTCACAGATGCTAATTTTCTGCCCTTACGCATTTCTGTTCTTCTCCCGAGCATTTCCGTTTTGTTCTGATCTAGCCAATTACAATGCTCATGGTACTTCT
This sequence comes from Gekko japonicus, assembly GCF_001447785.1. NCBI lineage: Eukaryota > Metazoa > Chordata > Lepidosauria > Squamata > Gekkonidae > Gekko > Gekko japonicus. The sequence continues at coordinate 7,828 of NW_015172215.1, read as the reverse complement.
ACATCCCAGGTCCTTTTCTGCAACACCCCTCCCACCCTCCGACTGAGGCACAAATACTGAGAGATCTCCATTCTGAATTTAATATAAAGAAGGGAGCCTTAACTCTCAAAAGCTCATGCCCCAAAAACCTTCTTAGTCTTTAGGTGTTCCTGGACTCAAAATTAGGTACTTGTGCCTATCATCATATCGTCACACCAGGTGACCCTTTCCTTCAGCAGGAGACCATGTGGCAGACAGCGAATGAAGCAGAAGAACACCAATTGGTGGGAACAGAGGATACATATTCAGACATGAAAGAGGAGTAAGGCTCCCACTCTGACTGAAATCTTTTCCCACACTCCAGGCATTTATATGGTTTTACCCATGTGAGTTCTTTGATAGGAAGTAAGACTGGAACTGTCAGTGAAGCTTTTCCCACACTCCAGGCATTTATACGGTTTCTCCCTTGTGAATTCTTTGATGGGAAGTAAGACTGGAACTGTCAGTGAAGTGAAGTAAGACTGGAACTGTAAGTGAAGCTTTTCCCACACTCCAGGCACCTGTATGGTTTCTCCCTTGTGTGAATTCTTCGATGGTAAGTCAGGCTTCCACTGTGACCGAACCTTTTCCCACACTCTAGGCATTTGTATGGTTTCTCCCTGACGGCATACTGTAATGTATGGTGGACAAGATGACAGCCTGGTATGGTAAATGAAGTAGATCAACCTGATCGAAGGTGACAGTTAAGGTGTCATGTGTCATGTCACCAGGTCCAGGATTGCATCAAGGTTGCATCAGCCAAGTTACTGTCACCATGAGTCGGCACTAGGACTCTGATTGGTGCTGAGATGTATATAATGAATACAGTCTGTGTATGGGCATTCACTCTGGTGAATGGAGTTATATGCTTTGTTGGATTGCCTGATGAATTGGGAACTACAAATGCTGATGGACTGTATGTAAATATCCTTGTAAATAAACCACTGTATATAGTCAGCACTAGCCAACCTGGATTGTGTGCAATTATTGGCGCCTCCACTACGCTTACACTTCCGTGTGAGTTCTTTGATGCGAAGGAAGAGTGGAACTATAAGTGAAGCTTTTCCCACACTCCAGGCATTTATATATTTTCTTTCTGTTACATATCCTTGGTTGAATAGTAATAACTGATATTTCAGTGAAATTTCCACTGCTTGCAGTGCACTCATTTCTGTTGTCCCCTTTGAAAGGCAGATTGTGCTCTCAGGGACCAATTTCCCCTTCCTTCCTCTCTCTCACTCACCTGCAGGTGAAGACAAGCTCTCTCCCTGCAGGCACCATGAGAGAGGCATGTGGTCCTCTCTTGGCACCATGAGGCAGATGGTCCTCTCACCATCTGCTCCCATCCTTTACTTAGTGAGTTAGTACTCTAATTTGTTCCTACTCTTTCCTATAGCCTAAGTGTACTTCTCAAATAGCGAAGTATTTCTCCTCTCAGCTTGCAATGTGGCTCTGTGTAGCTTTGTAAGCGAAGTAACGGGTAAAATGACGCTGCTGCATTTATAACTTTATATCAGCACTCTGCTAACTAATGGTGACTGGACTAACCACACCAGTTAACCTCAATACTATCTCCAGTTTAATACGTTATTCATTCATGTTTGGAAAAAAATTTTCATGTTTGGACAACTTTTGTGCTTTACTTTCTTGGAAGGAGAAAAATAAGCATTACCTTAATAATAACAATTTAAATAGTTCTGTGTTTTATTCATGTTAAGAACATTAGTAGTTTTATTCTATGAACATTTTATCATAATAAAATTATCAAATAATGATAGTAAATTATCAGAAATAATTCATGTTTTCTTATAGTATATTTATTATGTTCTTCCATCCATTTGTAAAGTCTTAACCATGTAGGATCTGCTTAAGACGCTGAACTGCAGGCTGTGGAAGGTCAGTAGTTCAGCAGTTCGAGACCCGGGTTGCCACATGATGGAGTGAGCTCCCATCTATAGTTCCAGCTCCTGGCAACCTAGCAGTTCGAAAGCAAGAAATTGCAAGTAGATAAATAAGTACCACTTCGGAAGGTAACACCGTTCCGTGCACCTTGGTGTTTAGTCATGCTGGCCACATGACCACGGAAACGTCTTCGGACAGCGCTGGCTCTTAGGCTTTGAAATGGAGATGAGCACCGCAACCCTAGAGTCGAATTCGACTGGCTTTCGAGCAAGGGAATCTTTACCTTTAACCATGTAAAAGGAGAAGAGATTGGATTTATACCCCGCCCTTCACTTAGAGTCTTAGAGCGGCTTACAAACTCCTTTCCCTTCTCCTCCCCACAACAGACATCCTGTGAGGTGGGTGGGGCTGAGAGAACTCTGACACAAACGGCTCTTTTTCAAGGACAGAGCTTGTGACTGACCCAAGGTCACATCAGCAGGTGCAAGTGGAGGAGTGGGGATTCAAACCCGGTTCTCCCAGATTAGAGTCCGCACACTTAACCACTACACCAAACTGTATTCTCAAGAATTTCATTTTGTCCTCTCAACAATAAATTTATCTATCTCAGCAGTTTTCAGTATTTTATTAATAAATACTTCTTTTGAAGGCACTTCATTTCTTCTCCAGTATTTAGCGTAAAGTATTCTTACAGTAGTGACTACATGTATAATAAGGTATAAGCAGTGTTCCCTCTAAGCTGAGCTAGTGTGAGCTAGGTCACAGTTTTTTAGCCTCTGGCTCACATATTTTTGTCTTTACTCAGGAAGGAGGGCTCCAGAGTAACCTAATTTATGTAGGACCCAAGTCGCTCGCTCACAACTTTAATGTGTCAGTAGCTCTCAAAGTAGATTTTTTTTGCTCACAAGACTCCGCAAATTAAAGGGAGCACTGGGTAAAAGCCTTCTTTTTTACAGTTTTCTGGTATTATACTTAATAAAAACAGTTCAGGTATATAGGGTATGGTACATTTTAACATATTTTGTAACATTTCATGAATCCAAGCCCAATACTTTTTAATCGCCTATCCACCACATATGGAAAAATGAACCAACATATATTTTTTTTTACATTTCCAACAATCATTTGGTAGGTCAGGGTAAAATATTACTAATTTATCTGGAGTAATATGCCATCTATAGAACATTGTATAAATATTTTCTTTATATGAAGTGGCTTTAGTAGTTTTAACATTTGTTCTCCACACCTAGATGTGATGACAGAGAGAGAAGCTTTCTTAGAGCTTGTGTACTAATATAATCCTAGCTCTTTTTTCCTGCTGGAGGTATCTTTTCCAGAGTAAAATTCAAATGACCCCCTCACAAGCAAGGGCTTAGCCTAGACACAACACAGGTTAATGCCATGGAGACCACTCCATTTCCACAAAACTGGGAGTTGTGGGGGAGAGGAGGTTGGCCCCTTAGAATCCTGCTGCCAGAATGCTTTGGCCTTCAAAGTGGCGAGACCCCCCAAAAGCTCACAGCGGGCTGGACTGGGGAGGGTTGAGAAATGCCTCTCTAGAACTGCTTGTCGGATAAAAATGTTTGTGAATTACAGATGTTGGCTGGTCCCACTAGGTTCACGCCAACAGAAGAGAGGCTGTGGAGACCAGTTACCCTCTCAACTTGTCCATTCCTTCGTAGGATTTGGGGAAGGAACCGCTCATGCCATTTAGACTGGAAGAGAACCTGAAGTAGTGAGTTTGACAGGGGAGGGGCAAACGCTAAAAAGGACCTTCTTTGTGCAACTGCATTCTCAGCCTTTCTGAACCTCACCAGAACCAGCTACGGGAAAGTTTCATCCTTGCAGGGATTCTCTGAGGAACATTAAAGTCAGATCTGTGCCTCGGGCTCTTGCTGAAAACGTTGCTGATAAAACGGGGGGGTGGGGGGGTTCCTAGCGGGGGGGGGGGGGGGGGGTGATGATGCCTCCTCATTGCTAAAGAAGAGATCAAGCGGATCCTTCGACCAGCAGAGCTCAGTGCCCGCCCTTCTTCACTTACCTGTGGGCTCTTCTTGAGGATCTCAACATGGCTAAAGCTTTCTCCACAGTCTGAGCATTTGTAACATTTCGTCTCGGTTAAGGACAGGTTTCTGTGTATGGTCTGTGGTTCTCTTTTAGGTGTGAAACGGGAGAAAAGGCTCTTTTCAGGGGCTAAGCAGTCCCTGATGGATTAAAGTACCCTGGTCCTGCTCCTACATTTAAGAACATAAGAACATAAGAGACGCCAATGTTGGATCAGGCCAAAGGCCCATCCAGTCCAACACTCTGTGTCACACAGTGGCCAGAAATACCAGTGCCATCAGGAGGTCCAGCAGTGGGGCCAGGACATTAGAAGCCCTCCCACTGTTGACCCCCCCCCCAAGCACCAAGAAGACAGAGCATCACTTGCCCCAGAGCCCCTAGCTATACCTTGTGGCTAATAGCCACTGATGGACCTCTGCTCCATATGCTTATCTAATTCCCTTTTGAAGCCGTCCATGCTTGTAGCACCCACCACTTCCTGTGGCAGTGAATTCCATGTGTTAATCACTCTTTGGGTGAAGAAGTACTTCCTTTTATCCGTTCTAACCCGACCGCTCTGCAGTTTCATGGAGTGCCCACGAGTTCTTGTATTGTGAGAAAGGGAGAAAAGTACCTCTTTCTTTACCTGCTCTTTCCCATGCATAATCTTATAAACCTCGATCATGTCACCCCTCAGTCGTCTTTTCTCCAAGCTAAAGAGCCCTAAGCGCTTTAACCTTTCCTCATAGGGAAAGTGTTCCAACCCTTTTATCATTCGAGTTGCCCTTTTCTGCACTTTTTCCAAAGCTATAATATCCTTTTTAAGGTGTGGTGCCCAGAACTGCACACAGTATTCCAAATGAGGTCTCACCATTGATTTATATAGGGGCATTATTATATTGGCTGATCTGTTTTCAATACCCTTCCTAATAATCCCCAGCATAGCATTGGCCTTCTTTATTGCAGTCACACACTGTCTCGACATTTTCAGTGAGTTATCCACTACAACTCCAAGATCTCTCTCTTGCTCAGTCTCTGCCAGTTCAGACCCCATCAATGTGTATTTATATTTAGGATTTTTGGCTCCAATGTGCATCACCTTGCACTTGGCCACATTGAACCCCATTTGCCATGTTGACGCCCACTCGCCCATCCTTGACAGATCCCCTTGGAGTGCCTCACAATCCTCACTGGTTTTCACCACCCTGAACAACTTTGTATCATCCGCAAATTTAGCCACTTCACTGCTTACTCCCATCTCCAAATCATTAATGAACAAGTTAAAAAGCAGTGGACCAAGTACTGATCCCTGCGGTACCCCACTGCTTACCACCCTCCACTGAGAAAATTGCCCACCTACACTCACTCTCTGTTTTCTATGAACTAGCCAGTTTTTGATCCATAAAAGGACTTGTCCTTCTATCCCATGATTTTTGAGCTTACTTAGGAGCCTTTGATGAGGAACTTTATCAAAAGCTTTCTGGAAGTCAAGGTAAATAATATCTATTGGATCCCCCTTGTCCACATGTTTGTTCACCCCCTCAAAGAACACTAACAGGTTAGTGAGACAAGATCTTCCCTTACAGAAACCGTGCTGAGTCTGCCTCAATAGGTTTTGTTCATCTATGTGCCTACTAATTCTTTCCTTAATAATGGTTTCCACCAATTTACCCGGTATCGACGTCAGACTGACTGGCCTGTAATTTCCCGGATCTCCTCTGGAACCCTTTTTAAAGATGGGAGTGACATTAGCTACCTTCCAATCCTCAGGAATGGAGGCAGATTTTAAGGAAAGATTACATATCTTTGTCAGGAGATCTACAAGTTCACATTTGAGTTCTTTCAGAACTCTCGGATGTATGCCATCTGGGCCTGGTGATTTTTCAGTTTTTAAGTTGTCTATCAGTTTTAGGACCTCCTCTCTTGTCACCTCAATCTGACTCAGGTCTTTCAACACCCCTCCTGAAATCAGTGGTTCTGGAGTGGGCAAGCACTTCTCATCTTCCACAGTGAAGACGGAGGCAAAAAATGCATTTAGCTTCTCAGCCATTTCCCTATCATCCTTCAATACTCCTTTTACCCCTTGGTCGTCCAAGGGCCCCACTGCCTCCCTGGCTGGTTTCCTGTTTCTAATGTATTTGAAGAAAGTTTTATTGTTGGTTTTTACATTTTTTTGCTATATGCTCCTGCCTGACCACAGACTTGCATTTTATTTGCCATAGCCTGTGTTGTTTTATCAGCCTCACTGTGACTAGCTTTCCACTGCTTAAAGGAATCCTTCTTACCTTTTACAGCCTCTATTACTTTGTTTGTTAACCATGCAGGCTTTCCCCTATACCTGTTTGCGCCTTTCCTATCCTGCGGAATATATATTTTTTTAGCTTCTAGGATCGTAGTTTTAAATGGTTTCCAAGCTTCCCCAATGGTTTTGACCCTTTCTACTTTTCCTGTCAGTTTCCTCCCCACATGTCCCCTCATATCAGAGAAGTTACCCCTTTTAAAGTTAAAAGTGGCTGTGTGAGTCTTTTTGGCTAATTCCCTATTTATACAAATGTTGAACTCAACAGCATTATGATCACTGTTCCCAAGCGGTGCAATCACTTTTACATCTCTCACCAGGTCTTGAGCGTTACTTAGTATCATATCAAAGATCACCTCTCCCCTGGTAGGTTCTGTGACCATCTGCTCCATAGCACAGTCATGTAGAGTGTCTAGAAACTCAATCTCTTTTTCCTGACTAGAACACATATTGACCCAATCAATGTGTGGGTAGTTAAAATCACCTATTATGACACAGTGTTTTTGTCTAGCTGCTATCTTTAATTCATTGATCATTTTATAATCCTCCTCTATCTCCCAGGGTTCTGTCTCCACCCTGGCTCCCCCCCAGCCTCCTGGGGCTCTGGACACTTCCTGTCGCTCTCCCCCCACCTGCTGCCTCCTGGTTCATTCTCCACTGAAGTTTGCCCTCTGGCCTTCCATGGTCACCGCCATCACCAGCTCCCTTTGGCCTCATTCAGCCACCTGAGACGACAGGTACCACTTCGGTGAGGGAGGCGGATGGGCTGATGACATCTCAGTGATCTTGGTGGGAGGGAGTTGGTCTCATTCATTGGGATTGTGTTGCCATGCCATGAGAGCCTCTCTTTGGGTTGTTCCTGAGTCCGGGTATGGCAACACTGGGTCTAGAAACTTAGTATTCAAATGGCTTCTAACCCCTGCGGGCTCTTTGATGATACTGAAGACTGCCATTCTGACAATCTCTTCCTGCACTCTGAGCATTCAAAAGGTGTTGCCCCTGTGTGGGTTATTTGGTGCTGTTGAAGATGGCTACCTCTAATTTATTTATTTCCATATTCGATGCATTCAAAAAGTTTCTCACCTGCGTGTGTTCTTCGGTGCATCTGAAGAGTGCCACTCTGAATCAATCTCTTTCCACACTCTCAGCATTCAAAAGGTTTCTCCCCTGTGTGGGTTCTTTGATGCTTTTTAAGATAACCTCTGATACTAAATCTCTTTCCGCACTCTGAGCATTCAAAAGGTTTCTCTCCTGTGTGGGTTCTCTGATGCGTTCGAAGAGCACCACTCCAACTGAATCTCTTTCCACACTCTGAGCATTCAAAAGGTTTCTCCCCTGTGTGGGTTCTCTGATGCTGTTTAAGATAATTTCTGATACTGAATCTCTTTCCACACTCTGAGCATTCAAAAGGTTTCTCCCCTGTGTGGGTTCTTTGATGATATTGAAGACCAGCACACTGACTGAATCTCTGTCCACACTCCAAGCATTGAAAAGGTTTCTCCCCCGTGTGAGTTCTCTGATGTGTCTGAAGAGTGCAAGTTTTACTGAATCGCTTTCCACACTCTG
>NW_015172214.1:9656-23896 GCF_001447785.1 Gekko japonicus | reverse complement strand
CCTGTGTCATGATGCCTTCTCATGTTCTTAACCAACACACACAGCAATTTATGTACAAAAGCTCACAATGCTCAGCCATTTCATGTTTTCCCCTGGGTTCTAGGCTCAGAAGGCATGAGATTTCTGTGGTGAATGTCAATAAATCAAAAGTAGGTTTGCAGCTTACAGATACACACTTGAACATTATACTCAAGATTGTAACAGCGCAGACATTTTGATGCAATAATTCAGAGCAAGAGGTGTCAGTTATCAGACACTGTTAACTAAAATACTGCAAGAGTGCTAATGTTTTAAGCATGTTTTTATTTTAAGTAAAATAATCTTTAATTGTGTTTGTGTCCTGTATAAAGCTTATGCCACTACTTGGCATTACATTTTATGACACACATGGCCCGGCCCAAGAAGGTCTCATTTATGTCAGATCCGGCTCTCATAACAAATGAGTTCGACACCCCTCTTTTGTTTCACTTGTGTTATTCTCCTCTTCCTCGCAGCTAAGGAACTGGACGGAGTCCACTTTTTCGGATGCATGGGACATATCCTCCCTTGGCAGATTTGTAAATGTGGGCATATGGAGGGGAAAAAAGGGTAAGCAGTACAATTGGAATCCCATGGAATTCAGTGGTACATTCCATGACATTTCTATGGAAGCCGCACATGTATATAAGGACGACAAAAAGGTTGCCAACTCCAGGTTGGAGAATTGCTGGAGATTTGGGGGTGGAGCCTAGGGAGGGTGGGCTTTGGGGAGAGGAGGGACTTCCACGGCATATCATGCCATAGAGTCCACCCACCAAAACTGTCATCTGGTCCAGGGGAACTGATCTCTGTAGGCTGGAGATCAGTTGTAATTCCAGGAGATCTCCAGGTCACACCTGGAGGTTGGGAACCTTAGATAATGCTTCTGATATAGTAATGCTGCAAGGTCCTTTGTTGCCACAGACTAGTAGGGCTGCTCCACCGGAAGGTAAGAACAGCAACCATGCACAGTGACAATAACAAGTCGTTAGCAACATTGTGTGGTTTTGCTAATTTAGCACCCGTCATGCAGAAGGAAGCCATAATTGCTGTCAAGCCCTAACTGGATTGTGTCAACCTTTTAAATATGTTCTGAAACCAGCTGCTTCATGCTTCAGTGTCACCTTTAGAGTTCATTTGCAGAATAGCTGGTGCCTTTACACGGAGCTGCGGTGGCTCAAGTGGTTAAGACGCTGAACTGCAGGCTGTGGAAGGTCAGTAGTTCAGCAGTTCAAGACCCGGGTGCTGCAAGACGGGGTGAGCTCCTGTCTCTAGTTCCAGCTCCTGCCAACCTAGCAGTTCGAAAGCAAGAAATTGCAAGTAGATAAATAGGTACCACTTCGGTGGGAAGGTTACAGTGTTCCGTGCGCCTTGGTGTTTAGTTATGCCGGCCACATGACCACGGAAACGTCTTCGGACAGTGCTGGCTCTTCGGCTTTGAAGCACCACAACCCTAGAGTCGGATTCGACTGGCTTTCGAGCAAGGGAACCTTTACCTTTACATGGAGATAGATCAAGATGGGTAGCCCTGTTAGTCTGTCTGTAGCAGTAGAAAGGAGCAAAAGTCCAGTAGCCCTTTAAAAATTAACAACATTTGTGACCGGGTAGGAGCTTTCGTGAGTCACTGCTCGCTGCTTCAGATACTTCTCCAGTGACTCACGAAAGCGCCTACCCTGTCACAAATGTTGTTAATTTTTAATGTGCTTAAAAAATGTTAGTCTTTACAGCGCTACTGGACCCTTGGTCTTTTCTACCAGTGCCTTAGCATCTGAACATTTTGGGTGAATGACACACAAACAGAACCGGGATGAAACTTTTGGGGACGCCATTTAATCTGGTTTTTAAAGATGTGTTACTCTCATTTTGTTGTTTTGAATTCTTATTTATTATTTATTTATTTATTTTTGGGATTTGTATCCCGCCCCATCCAGTATTCAGCTCGGGGCGGCTAACAGACGGCCATGCCGAAGTTAAAATATGCATACAACAGCATTGTTTTGTATATTCATTTCATGGCTTTGTGCCTCTGTGTACATTGCCCAGAGCCCGGCACAAGCTGGGATGGGACGATTAATAAATCTAATAACAATAATAACAATAATAATAACAACAACAACAAAAAACAATAAATGATGATGGATTCCAGGCTTTCAAAAGCAGCTTTGAGATCTGGCACCTCTCCCTTTATTTTTTGGGGAGGGGGGGATTGTGGGGCAATAAAACCAACCAGGAGTCTTGTACCACATAATGATTAATACCCCTCTTATGCGGAGTAGAGCCAGCCCACTCCTTCAGATGCAAGAAGTGGATCCCCGCTATTCATTGATTTTATGTAGAAGATTCGAGACGGGGGGGGGGGCACGAAAAAACGCAGGAAACCGAAAGTGCAACCCATCTCCTCCTGCCAATGGCAATTCCCTCCTAGCATAACTATTCCCACCCTGGACACCAGGGGTCGCTGCAGCGCCCACAACCCTCGCCGGTTTGACCTCCCTCGCCTGCCGTAGCTCCCTTCCCGCACTCGCTTGGGATTGGCTGAGAAGGCAGGCGGCGCTGGGCGGAGCGAGTCCAGTCATGTGACCCGTGGCTCAGCTGTCAGGAGCACAAACAAGCGCCGCAGGAAGACGGGCGGGATGGCGGAGGCGGTGAAGCCCCGGAGCCGGGCGAAGGGCAGCCGGGCCAGAGCCAAGGTAACCGCGGGAGGGTCCGGGAGGGCCAGGCCCCCCAAGCCCCGCCCACAGTGCCAGGTTGCCAACCGCCTGGAAGGAAAGGTGCCCTGTCCCTTTAAGAGAAGCAGGATGGGCTGTTAGATCCAGGTGGGGTCGCCGTCTTGGTCTGGAGCAGCAGAGCGAAGTCTGAGTCCAGTGGGCCCTTGAAGACCAAGAAAGTGTCATTCTGGGCATCAGCTTTCCTGTGCAGGCACACTTCTTCAGATAAGATGCGCAGGAAAGCGTCTACCCAGAATTAAACTTTGCTGGTCTTCAAGGGGCCACTGGACTCAGTCTTTGTTATAATGGGCTGTTATCAGTGTTCCCTCTAAGCTGAGTTAGTGCGAGCCAGCTCACAGTCTTTTAGCCTCCAGTTCACACATTTTTGTCTTCGCTCAGGAAGGGTTGGCTACAGAGCAAATTGATGCGGCAGCCGAATCGCTCGCTCACAACTTTAGTGCCAGCAGCTCACAAAGTAGAACTTTTGCTCACAAGACCCTACATCTTAGAGGGAGCACTGGCTGTTATCTGTCCTGGTGAGGTTGCTTAGCTCCATGCCACGAAAAGCTTCACCTTCCCGCACCTGAAGCCTGTCTTAAAGGGACGGGGCGTTTTCCTCCAGGCTTGCTGGCAGCCTTGTAGCCAGTGTTCCCCCTAAGCTGAGTTAGTGTGAACCAGCTCACAACAGTTTTTTAGCCTGTGACTCACACATTTTTGTCTTAGCTCAGGAAGGAAGGCTGCAGAGCAAACTAATTTATGCAGTAGCCAAACCGCTCGCTCAGAAAGTAGAATTTTTGCTCACAAGACTCCACAGCTTAGAGGGGACATTGCTTGTAACCTGGGCTAGCATTAGCCTTCCCCGCCCTCCTGTCAGAGGTTGCAGTGGCAGGACTTTTCCCTGTACGTGCAAAGATGGGTTGGCTTGGGGCATAATGGACTGAATGGAGTGGTAGCCCCCTCGTTTAAAGGGTGTTTGAATGGGACTGGATAGACTTGTGCAGGGGCGGTGGTGGGGCTGTGGACTTTGCTGTTACTAAAGTGTGATGGTAACTAGTTCAATTTGCCTGCAAAAGGATTTAAGACAAACTCGTGGTGGAGGAAGGGTTCATCCATGGCTTGTTGATTCAGTCGAATCTCCACGTTCAAGAATAATAATGCTCTGAATACCAGGGAGGCTTCATGGAGCTGTTGTAGTTGATCGCTGTTGATAGATAATGGACTTAATGCCTGCGTAAAGCGATCTAAGAGCGTAGTCGTGACTTACTACGGTTAATTATGCCTTGTGTCTGGAAGTGCTTCCTTCTGCTTGCTCTGACTCTGTAGCCCATCAACTTCACTCGGTGCTTCCCAAGTCCTAGTATTTTGAAAGGGGGAGAAAAAAAGTTCTCTGTATCCACTTTCTCCACCTCGTGCAGATTTTAGTAAATACTTAGCTTGCTAGGGGGAACCCCACCCTGGCGTGCACGTCAGCCGGATGTGACGTGATGATGCCGGGCACGCTGGGGGCGGGGCCACAGCCATCTGAGGGAAAAACATAGAGTTTTCCCTTGGATGACCGTGGCCCCACCCCCAGCGTGCTTGGTGTTGTCACGTCATTTCCGGGTGTTGTGCATGTCGGGGTGGGGTTCCCCCTGGGGCCCGATCCGCCGGTGGCGGGGAACGCGCCTCTGGGGCGGGGGTTTCCCCGCCTCCCGGGGGGACTTGGCAAGACTAAAGATGCTTTGGGTCCCCATTGGGAAGAAAGGTGGGGTACGGATGAATGAAACAAATAAAGATTTCTCATAGATAAGATAAGGAGAATTAACACACAAACCAGACCATTGGCCCACCTGGCTGAGAACTGGCTGTTCTGACTGGCGGTGACTTTCCAGGATCTCAGGCCAGCACCTGCTACCTGTGAACTGACAATGCCACTGCTCTGCCCCATTGATCAATTTGGGGCTTACTTTTTCTAGCTTCATGATATCCATTTAAAGATAAGGAACCAGAACATGTGACCCCACCATTGTACAGAATAGGAGAGAGGAGATCCCGAGTGTGTTGGAAGGTATTCAGCCATCCTTTTAGCAGAACCAAAACGTGCAAGAAGAAATTATTCCTATTCACTTAGGTATGAAACAAAATGTACTTCTGTGGAGAGGGCAAAATCCAGCCTCTCTTATAAGAATTAGTGGATATGCAGCAGCACAGTGTATGTGGTAGCATAATGTTTCCTTGCTTATATGCAATAAAAGTAGAAGAGAGCAAGAGTCCAGGAGCACCTTAAAGACTAACAAAATTTGTGGCAGGGTAGGAGCTTTCTCGAGTCATTACCTACTTCTTCAGTTACTGCTAGAATGGGAGTCCATTCTGTCCTTGGAAAGTGGACTGAATCTAGATGCTGAATTAGCAGGCAAATGACAGTTGCTGGTGAATTACAATAGCAGGCATGACTGGATTTTATGTGATATGCAGAAGGGTAGTAGGCATGGTGAAATCAGCATTGGTAACGAGATAGGAAACCTAGGTCTTGATCCAGTCCAGGTGGATGCATTGTCGTGAGCTTCATTCTCAGTTGCAGTTCAGCAGTCTCTCTTTCTAATCTCCCTTTGAAATTCCTTTGTAAGAGAACTGTTATGATACCCTGGGACAGCTTTCTTCAAGACAAGCCTGCTATTGGCTATGCCTGCTAATGTCCTTCGGCATCTGAAATCACTCCACTTTCCAACATTTAAGACAGATGGACTCACATTCTAGCTGTATCTGAAAAAGTGAGCAGTGATTCATGAAAGTTCACACCCTGCCACAAATTCTGTTAGTCTATAAGGTGCTCCTGGACTCTTGCTCTTTTCTACTAAACCTCCAAGTGGTGGCTGGAGATCTGGGATTTGATTGTTTCTTCGAGTGACAAAAATCAGATCCCCTGGAGAAGGCTGCTTTGAAAGGTGGACTCTATGGCATTATACCCTGCTGAAGACCCCCCCACACTCTGTCTGCAGCCCCCAAATCTGCAGGAATTTCCGAGCCCAGAGTTGACAGTCCTGCTTACTTGTCTTCTATAAGCCTGTTTCTGCTGTCATGAGAACAAACATCTTCCTCTTTGTTTACAGAAAGGAAGATTTGGTTTCTTGGGAACTAGATTGTGTCCCCCTAAATTCTGTGTTGAAGTGGCAGATTGATGTACGAAGAACTCGGCTTCTGGGGATTTTTTTTCACTTTAAATGAAGGGTGGGGGGAATAAACTTACTTTCCTGGCTGCCTGCTGAAGACAGCACGATGCTGGATATTAGTTGATCTCAGTACTTTAGGATAATGTGACTCTCACATGGTGTTTCCTTTGACTCTTGGCGCACATTCAGAGTTCCTCATCTTAAAAAGAAAGTTTTCCTTACTTGGCAAAGCATTCCGTGAAGAAGAAGCCAAGCCCTTCTGCCCAGTGGGTTGGCATTGCCCACTTGAACGAATCAGCTTGTTCTCACTATTTTAAGATCCAGTTAATGTGCACAGAATGACTGAGATCATTGGCTTCTGTTTCACTTTCACATATCTACAGTTTCCCCCTTTTTAAAGTTGGTTGGATACTGTGCAACAGCACCGCTTTCCCTCAGCGTCAATAGTGTCCCTTAAATTTGCTTGCAACCCCACAGAAATCTGATATTTCTTCATTTTGCGAGATAAGACCGTTTGGGTGAACTCCCTTAAGGAACTTTGCAAACCCAAAAGGTATTAGTCCATACAACATCTTGACAGTCTGACTGACCATACTATCTTGTGTTCTTGAGTTTTGGCTTCAGGGTGCGGGAACCGTCTTTTTAGACAACTTTTTAAACCCGGTTACCTGGAGGGGAAAAAAATCTTACATGTTCCAGGTGACTAGGCAAGAGGCTGTTTTCAAACAAAGTGCTTATGCACTTTGGTTATAATTTTATTTTGGGTTGTTTTTTTTTGAAACGATGGGTCTTAATTTTGTTGAACTAGAATTGTGGAAGGCGATGAGAAAAGGGACTTATGGGATGGGGTGGGCAAATATCTAAGTAGGGCTTGAGTTATTTTGGCACAAAGATGTAATACATGAAGATATCCCTTTTCCATTCTGTCTGAAAAGGCCTGCCCTAATCTTTTTTGAAGGCGGGGATATTTTTTTTTTGGGTGCTTACCTGCATGCCTGGAAGTCACGACTGATTTCTGGCGACCCCTAGTGGGGCTTGGATGTTCAGAGAGGTGGCTTGCTATTGCCTGCCCCTGCCTCCCGGGTATTCTCTGGAGGTCACCCATCCAAATACTTGCCAGGGTTGGCCCTGCTTCGCTTCTGAGATCTGACGAGATTGGGCTTGCCTGGGCGATCCGGGTCCACGCTTCCTGTCCCACGTCTATCACAACTAGGGTGATTGATTTGCAGAACAACAGCCTCACAGCAGACTATATTTACATATGTGGAGTGGAGAATATTCTATGAAAAAATGTAGTGTTGGGAAAATACCTGGGGAATTTCCCGTCTGCACTTCATATCTCTGGTTCGCTCATGCAAGCTGGATTCCACTCTGTACCATAATAGACTGCAGTTCTGTTGTTGAGTCTCACTGCAATTGTGGAAATTGTGGAGATCTCATGGGTGGAAACTACAAGTGGAAATGGATGGAAATTACAAGGGAGTCGTTACCGGCTAAATATCAGGAGAAACTTCCTAACTGAAAGAGTGGTTGAGCAGTGGAACAGTCTGCCTCGGGAGGTAGTGGAGGCTCCTTCGCTGGACGTTTTCCAGCGGAGGCCAGACGACCATCTTTTGGGTATGTTGTAGGGCTATCATTCGGCTGTGCTCCTGCAGAGTGCAGGGGGATGGACTAGATGGCCTGTGAGGTCCCTTCCAACTCTAACATCCTATGATTCTATGATAATCAATGGGGCTTAGTTATGCTAAACCTCTGTGTCTCTCTGTTTATAACTGTTCAGCCTGCTGACTGAACTGTCATGCTAACCTTGCTGATTTGGGCAGAGACTAGGTCAGGGGTGTCAAACATGTGGCCTGGATCGGATTAGGCCCCTGGAGGACTTCTATCGGGCCCGCAGTGGAACTGGCCATCTCCTGCTTCCAGTTCTGCTGCTGCATCACAGCTTGCTTCGCCAGACTCTCTCACTCGCTCAGCCATTTCACGTCTTAACCTGGGTCCTAGACTCAGAACTCTGAGCATGAGATTTCTGTGGTGAACGTCAATAAATCAAAAGTAGGTTTGCAGCTTACAGATACACCCCTGAACAGCATAAGATTGCAACAGCACAGACATTTTGATGCAGTGATTCAGAGCAAGAGGTGTCAGTTATCAGACACTGTTAAATAAACAAAATATTGCAGAGTGCTAAAATTTTAAGTGTGTTTTTATTTTAAGTAAAAAAACAAACCCTTTGTGTCTGTGTCCCTTATAAAGTTTATATCTCCGCTACCTGGCATTACGTTTTATGACACGCATGGCCCGGCCCAACAAGGTCCCATTTATCCCAGATCTGGCCCTCATAGCAAATGAATTCAACACCCCTGAACTAGGTATTATGGTCAGAGCACACATGGGAACCAAGCCGGGAATTGTTCAACTTTTAGTTTTGGTTTCTCTCCCCCCCCCCGACTCTTTCTTCTAGGAAAAAAAGAAAAAATGTGAAGAGGAGGAGAAAACAGAGTCCAGGGCCTTTCTTCCCAGTGCAGCTCGATCGCAAGAAGCATCTTCTCAGTCCACTGAGGAGGAACGCCTTGCAGAGGCCCGACTCCAAAGTGAAATGAACGAGAGAGAAAATGTGAGCGATGCTTGCGATATTCCACTGAGTGCATCATCCCCGGTAAATGAAGGATCTCCAGGGGATACTCAGACAGTGCTTCCAGCAGAGGCGAAAGAATCCGGACCAAAGGCTTTGCAAGAAGGGGACGCTGCAGAGAATTCAGCCGGTCCTCCGAATCTTCGTGCAGCATCCCTTGGGGAAACAACAAGTTGTGGCCTAGCGGAGAGCACTATCCCTTGCACGCCTTTAACTGTTGGAGCAGAACAGAACCAAGAAGCTGAGAATGTGCAGGACCCTCCTGTTAAAACCCCCATCGTCTGTTCTTCTGAAGAAGCCCCCTTCACCGTCTCGGCCCTTAAAGAGGATATCAAGGGGCACGTCGGGACCGCCGGTGTCAAGAGGCTCTATCCCGATCTAGCATCAGAGTTATCCCGAGAGCGAGTGCCAGTGCTCGCCGTCAAACCGCAGCTCCCGAAGGGGAGGCTGTACCCGCCGATCCCGCTGGAACCGGAGCTGGCGCCTTTCACCCGGGAGCAGCTGAAACTCTTTGAGCCCTGCTCCTGGCTGGAGAACGTGGACTCCTACGCCGAGGAGTTCGCGAGCCTGGCGCACCAAGACAGGCACGAGTTCCACGAGCTGCTGCTGAACTACTGGCGCTGCCGGAAGCAGCTCCTGCTGGCCGAGGCGAAGCTGCAGACCGTGTCCGCGGACTGCCGAAGCGTCAGGGACCGCCTGTGGACTTTCAAGGACGAGCAGCAGTCTGCCCAGGTGGAGTAACAGAAATAACGGATTTCTAAGAGGCCGTGTTGTCGGCTTCCGACGTCGGTTCCGGGCACGCTTTGGCTTGGATCACAGCCAGGGCGTCTTAGGAGCCTTGCCTCCACTTGTGCTGGGAATACTCCTCCGCTGTGTAGTACTTTCCTCTAGTTCCGGGAGGTTCCATTCTCGCAGAAGGTGGCATCTTTAAAGAAGCAGAAAAGCGCAGGGGAGGGGCTGTGGTTTAGTGGAAGAGCCTCTGCCTGGCGTACAGGCAGTCCCAGGCGGTGTTCCCTCTAAGCTGAGGTAGTGTGCGCCAGCTCACAGTTTTTTAGCCTCCGGCTCACACATTTTCCTCTAAGCTCAGGAAGGATGGCTCCAGAGCAAACTAATTTATGCCGCAGGGGTCATTTCCTGCAGGAGCGCACAGGAGCGGAACTCCGGCAGTAAAGAGCCCAGGGGGCGGGCACATGCAACAAGCCCCACCCCCTGCTCCCAGCAGCCCTCAGTCAGAGCAAGAAGCAGCCAGGTAAGTTGCAGAGCCCCCCTCGATAGCAATCCAAAACAGTCCAGTGACACCTTTAAGGCCAAGGTTTATTCAGGTACAAGCTCTCCCTCCTCTGTGAGGACAGATCTGCGTGTGTCCCCCGATACCTAGCAATCCAAAACAGTCCAGTGGAGCCTGAGTGGTGGGTGTTGCCTTCTGACACACTTCCAGTGATGTCAGGGGGTGTGGCATATGCAAATAAGTTATGCTAATGAGCTCCTGCACCTCTTTTTCTACGAAATGACCCCTGGCTGTAGCCAAATCGCTCACTCACAACTTTAATGCCAGTAGCTCACAAACTAGAACTTTTGCTCACAGGACTCCATAGCTTAGAGGAGCATTGGAGGTTCACTCCGTCGCATCTCCAGTTAAAGGGATCAGGTGGCAGGCGATGTGAAAGACTTGAGATTCTAGAGAACCACTGCCAGTCTGAGGAGACAATACTGACCTTGAGGGACCAATAGCCTGATTCAAGTTAAGGCCATCTTCGTTTTATATCTAGAATGCCTCCCGGGAGGCCTTGTTCCCAGACTGAGCCCTTAAGTCAGCTGATGTTAATAGATCAGTCCCATGCCACAGGGCTCTGTAAAGGCACGCCGCCAATAAAAGCTCCTTAATCAATGCTCCCTCTAAGCTGTGGAGTCTTGTGAGCAAATATTCTACTCCGCGAGCTGCTGGCATTAAAGTTGTGAGTGAGTGAATTGGCTTCTGCATAATTTAGCTTGCTTTGGAGCCCTCCTTCCTGAGCGGAGACAAAAATGTGTGCGCCGGAGGCTAAAAAGCTGTGAGCTGGCTCACACTAACTCAGCTTAGAGGGAACACTGTCCTTAACGTGATGCATTTCGCTGCTCCCGGTTCTTGTTTGTCTGTCGCTAGTTCAGGGAGAAATCTGCCCCCTTCACCAGCTCCCCAGCCCCAGCCAGCATTCCACGTATTTGCTGATCTCTGCGTGGCTTGCTCCTGTAAAATCCCGAGAGCGGCATTGCGAACGGGGACGGAATCTGCTGCTGACGGCAGGTTTCGTTTTCACTTTGCCATCTGCTTCTGTCGAGGACGGGGACCCTTCCTAGAACGCTGCTTGTCAGAGTCCTGCAGCAATCCCAATGTTCCCCCTAAGCGGTGGAGTCTTGTGAGCAAAAATTCTACTCTGTGAGCTCCTGGCATTAAAGTTGTGAGCCAGCCGTTTGGCTGCTGCAAAAATTAGTTTGCTCTGGAGCCCTCCTTCCTGAGCGAAGGCAAAAAATGTGTGAGCTGGAGGCTGAAAAACTGTGAGCTAGCTCACACCAACTCAGCTTAGAGGGAACACTGGTCTCAACAGCGTTCCTTTAGAAGGATCAAGTTTATTGAGTACGGTAAAGGCAGGCCATCTGTCCATATGTTCAGTGTCAGATCTAACTACAAGGGCGGGGGAGGGGAAGATATATGGGATTCAAAGTGGGGGGGGGTCCCCTGATTAGGGTTGCCAAATCTGAGGTGGAAAATACCTGGAGACTTTGGGGGTGGAGCCAGGAGAGGGCAGGGTTTGGGGAGGGGAGGGGCCTCATCATGGTACAATGCCATAGAGTTCACCCTTCAAAGCAGCCATTTTCTCCAGGGAAGCTGATCTCTGTCAGCTGGAGATTAATTGCAAAAGCGGGAGATCTCCAGGTCCCACCTGGAGGTTGGCAACCCTACCCCTGATGGAATCCGGCCAGTCAGAGGATGAGCTGCAGCTGCGCCTAAACGAACAGGTTCAGATTCCCAGCGAAGCAACAGGGACGAGGTACCAAGGTCAGAAGCCCAGTTAAGAGAATAAGGCCCAGCGAGAGAAATGAAAGTTAACATTCCAGCACATTAAGATGTTCACCCAGCGGCCTCCTGCCTGCCCCTCCTTTACAATGGCTGCAGAGCTGACACTGCTTTGCTGCCTCTTAGAAGAAGAAGAAGAAGAGATTGGATTTATACCCCCGCCCTTCACTACCTGACGGAGTCTCAGAGCGGCTTACAAACTCCTTTCCCTTCCCCTCCCCACCACAGACACCCTGTGAGGTAAAAGAAGAGGAAGAGATTGGATTTATACCCTGCCCTTCTCTACCTGAAGGAGTCTCAGAGCGTTTTACAATCTCCTTTCCCTTCCCCTCCCCACAACAGATACCCTGTGAGGTAGGTGGGGCCGAGAGAGCCCTGACAGAAACTGCTCCTTTTTCAAGAACAGCTCATCAGAACTACGGCTTGTCCAAGGTCATCCAGCAGCTGCAAGTGGAGGAGTGGGGAATCAAACCCGGCTCTCCCAGATTAGAGTCCACGCAGTTAACCACGACACCAAACTGGCTTGTTTGGCTCTTAGCCTACACCAGACTGGCTCTTAGCACTGTAAATTGTTGTGGGGTCTGTTGTTTCTTAAAGACGCGGAAGGGACCCAAAGGCTGTCTGTTCCTAAACTCCCGAAGCCTCTCTGCTTGACAGCCCTCCGTTTAGGAAACCCCTGTAGTCCTTTATTATAAGCCAAGGGCCTCCCCCCCCCCGCTTGCCCATTGTTAATGGGCACGGTTTATTAGTTTTTAAAAGAGTTATCTAAAACAAAAAAGAAGGAGCAAAACAATTCAAAAATATCCAGCCATTGTCTCGTTCATAACATCTTTAGATACATAATTCCCCTTTTGCCTTTGTTAATCTATAGTCCGCAACAAATATCATTAAGTAAAAATCTGTTCCCAATAAACAATTCATTTCTTCTATATCCTATCTGCTATAACTATTATTAATCAATTTTATAACAATAAAAATATAAAAGAAAACCCCCCAGGTATTTCACAGCAATTAGACAGTTCAGATTTCTTATATAATATCAATCTAGTCCCTTTAATATATTCTTTCATAGTTTTAGCCAAGGCCCTTTTCGTATATTGCAGGTTGGGAAATCCGGGTTTATTGCTGAAAGCACACACAACAGCCAATCCTGGTTCCCTGGGAAGTGTTTGCCAACTCTATTGTTCCTCTGTTTGTTTTCCAGTTTTCAACAGCGCCTTTATCTGTATCTCTGTTCACTGGCCCTGAGAACAAGTCATGCAGCAGGAGAGAGACTCATTGAACAAATAACTGCACTTGGATCAGGCCATCTAGTCAGGTTTCGGGGGGAGGGAGGATGGCGGCGGGGGTGAAGGTAAAAATAATCCGGGGTTATCAGCCACAGTAATCCTGCGTTCCCCCCCCCAAAAGGCCTTCAGCCTCACATCTTCCTAAAACTACTGTTGCAGATAAAGGGCAGCATTGTGTATATGTTCTTCACGTCAAAGAGGGGAGAAAATGCTATTTCTGCTGCATGCAGAGTTCTGTAGTTTGTCCAACTCATGCAAATCTGCATTACATGAAATTGAGCAAACTTCAGAGGATGGCGGAAAACAGGAAGGCCTGGCGGGATCTGGTCCATGGGGTTGCGAAGAGTCGGACTCGACTGTGCGACTGAACAACATAGATATTCTGAGTGCCGGAGAGCCCTACTTTTACTTCGTGGGAACCCCTTTTTTGGGCCGCCGCTGCGCCTCCTTAAAACTTTAGTAGGTATTTGTACCCTTTCAAGCATATCTTTACCCCCACAGAGACTAGAATTTGCTTTAAAAGGAGTGCGAAGATTCTTCATGGTCCCCCCACCCTGGTTCTTAGCAATTCTTTTCCCTCCCAGTATTCTGCAAGCTAGAGCAAATTGGCTTATGCATACAGACGTCTCCAAATGTAGTCCCATTGCAAACTACGGAACACGGAGTTTAGAAGAGAAGAAATTTTTGAGGAACGGGAGGGTATGCCTGCATTGAGGGAAGAAGGAAAAGGTGTGTGTATTTTATTTTATGTATTTGGTTATACTTCAGATTTATGAATCGCCCAATCCCTGAGTACACGGGGCTCTGGGCGATTTACGTCAGGAAAAATATACATAAATATATCATAGGTAAAGGTAAAGGTTCCCTTGCTTGAAAGCCAGTCAAATCCGACTCTAGGGTTGCGGTGCTTATCTCCGTTTCAAAGCTGAAGAGCCAGCGCTGTCCGAAGACGTTTCCGTGGTCATGTGGCCGGCATGACTAAACACCAAGGCGCACGGAACGCTGTTACCTTCCCACCGAAGTGGTACCTATTTATCTACTTGCAATTTCTTGCTTTCGAACTGCTAGGTTGGCAGGAGCTGGGACTAGAGACGGGAGCTCACTCCGTCATGCGGCACACTCGGGTCTCGAACTGCTGAACTACCGATCTTCCGCAGCCCGTAGTTCAGCGTCTTAACCACTTGAGCCACCGCAGCTCAGTATATCATAATTACTAGTTTAAAACACAATAAATGTAATATTAAAAACTTAACATGAATTCCCGGATGGTGTTAATAGTCTACTATTGGCCAGTTCTGTACCGTGTTGCTGCCTCGCAAGCAGGAGAGGGGGGTGAGAGAAAAAGGGGGGGGGAATGGTAGTGATGATAAGTAAAGGGTTCCTTTGCTC
>NW_015172214.1:1257-9178 GCF_001447785.1 Gekko japonicus | reverse complement strand
TTTCTTCGCTAAGGAACTCAGTTTGCGAGAGTGAAGGATTCCCCTCCTCCTCCCTTAAATCTTTTCGCTGGGGGGGGGAGCGCGCTTAAGTCTTTTTCTCGATGTCTGACAACTCACAGTTTCAGCCAGTTTTCTTCTTTTTCACCGTTTGTTCGCTTCATCACTCGGTGACCACAGGCGGCTCCACTAAACCCCGTGTGGGGTCGCTTACGCGGCAAGGTCCATTGGGGCATGGCGGAGAGGCTCGATTTCCGATCTTTCGGCCGAGAAAGAGACTCCCGCCTGCGCGCCCCGGGTCGGAGCCCCTCTTTCTGGGGCTCGTCTGGGTCTCCGCTTGCGCGGATTCCCCCCTCGACCACGGGTGGGCGAGATAACGCCCCCGGGAGCGACCCGAGGATGCGTCCGCCATTCGCGGGAGCCAGACCGGAAGTCTTTTGCTGGACGTTTTCAAGTGGAGGCTGGACGACTATTTTTCGGTAGCCAAAAGAAAGCTGTTCCCTCTAAGCTGTGGAGTCCTGTGAGCAAAAATTCTACTTTGTGAGCAACTGGCATCAAAGTTGTGAGCAAGCGATTGGGCTACTGCATAAATTAGGTTACTCTGGAGCCATCCTTCCTGAGCTAAGACAAAATGTGAGCCGGAGGCTAAAAAACTGTGAGCTAGCTCACACTAACTCAGCTTAGAGGGAACACTGGCTGTGACCAGGATAGATCTCTAAACCGCAAGCTATCAGCCGCTTTAGATGACAGTTCTCAGCTGCTGCAAGTTAATCACTTCTGCCAGCCGGAGCAACAATTCTGAGAACAGGCCGGCAGGTGGGGTGACGACTTCAGTAGTCAGAAAAACTCTCTTCAAGAGACCCGTTTCTTTCTTTTTTAAAAATAATCTATTTCAGGGCTATTTTTGGGCAGGAACGCACAGGAACGGATTTCCACCTGGCTCCCGAGTTGGCCACGCCCAGCAGGAACTCATTAGCATAACAGGCCACACCCAACAGCAGAAACTCATTAGGATTGGCTACATTAAGGGTGTGTGGCCTAACATGCAAAGGAGTTCCTGCTACAAAAAAAGCCCTGGTTTTTTGACAACAAACAAGGTAAACAGAATAAGAAGCAAAAGGTGGATGTGGCTGGATGACCACACTTCTGGTAACATGGGGGTGCAGCCTAATGGGCTAATGAGCTGTGCTGTCAGGGGGTGTTGGCCTAATAGGCTAATGAGTTCCTGCGGCTGGGTGTGGCCTATTATGCTAATGAGTTCCTGCTGGGCTTTTTCTACAAAAAGAGCCCTGAATTTATTGGTTTTTCGAATATAAGCAAGAAAAGGGACATATATAATTTACACACATCGCAGTATTAAAAACTAAATACATAAATTGATTATACATATTATCCAGCTCACATTTACTATAGCAACCCAAATACCATGTGTAAAGTTCATCTTCATTGCTCCAATAGCAAGGTTTATAACATATCACAAACCATAGCAAAAACCTTCTTACTCCTAAACCTTTTCCAAACTAGCTAGACCACGCTCATGGAGCCATCCTATTCATTTAAATAATTAAGATTTTATTTCCTGTTTGTTCTGCTCAAGAAGAACAATTAATTAAGGATCCTTACCAATGCTCCCTTTAAGTTGTGGAGTCTTGTGAGCAAAAATTCTACTTGGTGAGCTACTGGCATTAAAGTTGTGAGCGAGCCACTTGGCTACTGTATAAATCATTTTGGTCTTGAGTCTTCCTTCCTGAGCTGAGACAAAAATGTGTGAGCCGGAGGCTACAAAACTGTGAGCTGGCTCACACTAACTCAGCTTAGAGGGAACAATTCCTTACATACTATAAAATAAGCATGATTTATAGGCCTTCCTCACGCAACAATGCCTGGATCAATCTTCCTGATTAGCTATCTTTTAACCATATATATTTAGTTGTTATTTTTAACAAAAACATGATTAAAAGATAGTAAAATTAGACTATAGAATGTCCTTAAAAGGTAAAGGTTCCCTTGCTCAAAAGCCAGTCGACTCCGACTGTAGGGTTGCAGTGCTCATCTCCGTTTCAAAGCCGAAGAGCCAGCGCTGTCCGAAGACGTTTCCATGGTCATGTGGCCGGAATGAGTAAACACCAAGGCGCACAGAATGCTGTTACCTTCCCACCGAAGTGGTACCTATTTATCTACTTGCAATGTCTTGCTTTCAAACTACTAGGTTGACAGGAGCTGGAACTAGAGACGGGAGCTCACTCCGTCATGCGGCACCCGGGTCTCGAACTGCTGAACTACCGACCTTCC
Organism: Gekko japonicus; assembly: GCF_001447785.1. Classification (NCBI taxonomy): domain Eukaryota; kingdom Metazoa; phylum Chordata; class Lepidosauria; order Squamata; family Gekkonidae; genus Gekko; species Gekko japonicus. Next base: position 6,889 of record NW_015172214.1, on the reverse strand, counting down.
ACAGCCTGCAGTTCAGCATCTTAACCACTTGAGCCACCGCAGCTCATAGAATGTCCGTATATAGTTGCTTTTCATAATTAGAACAACTAGGAATAAGACGCAGATTACTTAGATAAATAGAATGTCTCCGTGAATAAGTTCCTTGTTAGAGATATTTTGCCAAAATTTTTGTGTTTTTCCTTATTGGTGATACACAGGCAAGAATGATAAAATTGGTCTGCTTATAACTGGGTCTCTTAAGACACCAGTTTCTTGACACAGAACTAGAAGGGATCCTAGAGGTCACCTACTCCAACCCCCTTGCTCAGTGTGGGAATTAGTCAACCGCAGCACCCCACTCTGCTTAAGAAGAAGAAGAAGAAGAGATTGGATTTATACCCCGCCCTTCACTACCCAAAGGTGTCTCAGAGCGGCTTACAAACTCCTTTCCCTTCCCCTCCCCACAACAGACACCCTGTGAGGTGGGGTGGGGCTGAGAGAGCTCTGACAGAAACTGCTCTTTTTCAAGGACAGCTGTGCCAGAGCTTGTGACTGACCCAAGGTCACATCAGCAGGTGCAAGTGGAGGAGTGGGGAATCAAACCCGGTTCTCCCAGATTAGAGTCCGCACACTTAACCACTACACCAAACTGGCTTAAAAGGAGAGCATGCCTTTTTTGGGGGATGTTCCCAGATGATTGAAAAAAAGCATTTACAGGAGAAATTCCTGTAAGGCTGTGCCTTTAAGAAAGGGGGCAGAGCCCCCAAAGCCACACCGTAGCTATGGGCCCGGGCTGATTCACGTGTGTTTATATGTCAGGACACAAAATCCTGTATGCACCAGATAGCAAAGTTCTGTACTCCATGTATAAATGATGCCAATTAAGCTCCTTGGCATGCGTGTGTGTGTTACGTGCTGTTGAGTCGCTTCCAACTTGTGGTGACCCTATGAATTAATGACCTCCACAACATCCTGTCATTAACTGCCTGGGTGAGGTCTTGCCAACCAAGGGCCGTGGCTTCCTCGATTCATTCATTGTATGGGAAAGAGCAGGTAGAGAAAGAGGTACTTTTCTCCCTTTCTCACAATACAAGAATTCGTGGGCACTCCATGAAATGACTGAGCAGTCGGGTTAGAACGGATAAAAGGAAGTCCTTCGTCACCCAAAGAGTGATTAACACATGGAATTCACTGCCACAGGAGGTGGTGGCGGCTACAAGCATGGACGGCTTCAAAAGGGAATTAGATAAGCATATGGAGCAGAGGTCCATCAGTGGCTATTAGCCACAAGGTATAGATAGGGGCTCTGGGGCAAGTGATGCTCTGTCATCTTGGTGCTTGGGGGGGTCAACAGTGGGAGGGCTTCTAATGTGGTCCCCACTGGTGGACTTCCTGATGGCACCTGGTATTTCTGGCCACTGTGTGACACAGAGTGTTGGACTGGATGGGCCTTTGGCCTGATCCAACATTGGCATCTCTTATGTTCGTATGTTCTTAATCACATCTCATGTTGAGTCATCCTCTTTTCTTGCTCCTTCGCCTTTTCCTAGCGCTGGCCTACATGTTTTTATTTTGCTTACTTCCTCATTTCTACCCTCCCTCTGACGAATTTCAGGGCACCGTTGACAAGTGTTCCCCCGGTTTTTCGTTCCTTACACAAAACTCTGTGAGGGAGGTCAGGCTAGGTGTGTGTCAGACCTCGCTCTGATCAGTTTGCCATAAATGCTGGGATGGAGGGAATTCCTTAGTTGCGGGTGTGAGAGTGTGGAGTGTGTGATTGCACTATCTTAGAAAAGAGCCAGTTTGGTGTGGTGGTGAAGTGCGCGGACTCTAATCTGGGAGAACCGGGTTTGAGTCCCCCCTCCTCCACTTGCACCTGGCTGGGTGACCTTGGGCAAGCCGTAGTTCTGATAAGAGCGGTCCTTGAGAAAAGAGCAGTCTCTGTCAGAGTTCTCTCAGCCCCACCTACCTCACCGGGGAGAAGAAGGGAAAGGAGTTTGTAAGCCGCTCTGAGAGACCTTTGGGTAGGGAAGGGCGGGGTATAAATCCAGTCTCCTCCTCCTCCCCCTCCTCTTCTTCTTCTATAATTCTTCTGAAGTAGCCTTCCTTTCATTCCAAGAGGAATGTCCATGAAACTTTCAGTGCCAGCTTGCTTTTGTAGATAATGGGATCATATATTTCCCAGATGAAGGGGAGTAGAGTTGCTGGGGGCTAGGCGGAGTGTATGTGACGCATGACTTTCCCTTAGGAGGGGTTACATTTGAATTACCTATATCTACACCTGTATCTATGACTGTACCTGCCAAAATCTTTAGAACTGACACAGTCCTGTTAAGACCTGGAACTTGCTTGCAACTCAATAAACATATCACTGCCAGAGAGAGTGTTGATGAGAATAGCTGGCCCATGAGTCTGACAGTGTGTGTCAGTGGTCCAGAGGTAGTCGGGGAAGGATCTGAACCCTGGTCCCCTGGGTCCTCCCATCATAACACTCAAAACACTTATACTACACTGACTTCCTTTTTAAGAGCTTCTGTCAGAGGAGTGTTACAGGCTTTGTCTGGCCCCGGCAGACAACCGAAATGTGTGCCTGATACAGACGGTCTCATATCCTAGAACCACAGAACCACAGAGTTGGACGGGGCCATAGAGGCCATCTAGTCCAACCCCCTGCTCAACACAGGATCAGCCTAGAGCATCCCTGGCAAGTGTCTGTCCAGCCGCTGCTCAAAGATTGCAAGAGAAGGGGGAGCTCACGGCCTCCTGAGGCAGCTGACTCCACTGTGGCACAACTCTGACTACCAAAAGGTTTCCCCTTAATATCCAGCCGGTACCTTCCCACCTTTTAATTTAAACCCATGATCAGTGTTCCCTGTAAGCTGAGTAAGTGTGAGCTAGCTCACAGTTTTTTTAGCCTTCAGCTCGCAGATTTTTGCCTTAGCTCAGGAAGGAGGGCTCCAGAGCAAACTAATTTATGCAGTAGCCAAATCGCTCGCTCACAACTTTCATGCCGGCAGCTCACAAAGCAGAATTTTTGCTCACAAAACTCCACGGGTTAGAGGGAGCATTGCCCATGACTGGGAGTCCACTCCTCTGCTGCCCACAGGAACAGCTCCCTGCCGTCCTCTAAGTAAGTGACGGCCCTTCAGAGACGTCAAGAGAGCCATCCCGTATCCCCTCAAACTCCTCCAGACTGAACATCCCAATTCCCCCGGCCTTTCCTCACTGGGCTTCTTGGTCTCCAGGTGGGGGTGGGAGGAGGGGAAGGGACCTTAATTGTGACATCACTCTGAGTTTCAGAGTGCCTCCCACTTCTCTGGCTCTCCCAATTCTATTTTTTTTTTTTTTGGTGTTTATGTGTGTGTGGGCGTGCGTGCGTGTGTGCATCCGGACGTCATGGTTACCTCTGGTGACTGATCCCTACGGAGAACCAAAAATATAGAAGCTGTAAAGGTAAAGGCAAAGGTTCCCCTGCTCGAAAGCCACTCGAGTCCAACTCTAGGGTTGCGGTGCTCATCTCCGTTTCAAAGCCGAAGAGCCAGCGCTGTCCGAAGACGTTTCCGTGGTCCTGTGCCCAGCATGACCAAACACCAAGGCGCACGGAACGCTGTTACCTTCCCACCGAAGTGGTCCCTATTTATCTACTTGCAATTTCTTGCTTTCGAACTGCTAGGTTGGCAGGAGCTGGAGCCAGAGACGGGAGCCAGCTGTAATGATGTACAAAACGCTTATAATCTCACAATAATAATACAAATATAAACAGTCAAGTTGAAAAAATATTATTGAAATTGAAAAACACGATGCCTGTCGATGGAAGGATTTGTTACGTAAGATTGTGTCCAACATATAGGATATTAGTACCTTTGTATTGGATTTACACACATTATGGAATAAGAAGCGACACTATCACGTCTTGATGTTTGGAAGAAGTTCTTCACGAAACGAATGCCAGCACTCCGGAGAAGTTCGCCCACCTTTCTGATCCCTGTTGGGAATTAATATTTTTCAATTGGACTGTTTATTTTTGTATCATTATTGTGAGATTATAACTCTTTTGTTCATAATTACAGCTTCTGTTTTTTTGGTTCTCTACGCTAGCGGTAACCAATGTTCCCGCTAAGCTGTGGAGTCTTGTGAGCAAAAATTCTACTTTGTGAGCTGCTGGCATTAAAGTTGTGAGCAAATGATTTGGCTACTGCATAAATTAGCTTGCTCTGGAGCCATCCTCCCTGAGCTAAGACAAAAATCTGTGAGCTGGAGGCTAAAATTCTGTGAGCTAGCTCACACTAACTCAGCTTAGAGGGAACACTGGCGGTAACCTCTCAGTTTTGTTGGTTGACTAATCCCTACTGGCCTGGAGGATATTCAGAGAGGTGGCTGAAGGAAGCCTGCCCCCGCCTCCCGACTGCTGGTATTCCAAGGAGGTCTCCCGTCCAAGGACCTTCCAGAGTCGACCCTGCTTAGCTCTCGAGATCTGATGAGATCGGGCTGGCCTGGGCTATCTTGGTCGGGGCGCTCTCCCAATTCTTCGTTCTCGTTGGCAGCTCTGAAACAGCCGGGAAACGGTTCTCCGGACTCGGGCCCCTTGAAGGAATGCATCAGCGTCCTCTTCAGCTTCACCCGCCGAGTCGTCGAAGATGTGCAGTTTCAGAGCGACGTCCTCTCGTGGCTCCGGAGGCTGGTGAGAAAGTCAGTCTGGGAGGCGTGGGTGGGAGGGGAACGGTCTGCCGCGAACACCGACCATTTCACACGTGCCAGCAGAGACTCAAAGCAAGAGTCTGCATTTCGTCGTCTCTTTTGTCACTTGCTCCGTGTGGGATTTCTGGAGAGTTTCCCAGCATTCACTGCTGCCCTGCTTCATGCTTCTTGCAGTGTGAGGCTCTGCATGACCTGCTGGCAGGGGTCGTTTCGTAGAAAAAGAGCTAGGGGAACCATTAGCGTATGCCACACCCCCTGACATCAGGGGGCCGGCGGTGGACCTGCAAGGCCGGCGGGAGTGCAAGGAAGCCCCGCGAAGGCCCTCCCTGGCCCCAGGCAGGCAGGGGTGGGGAGAGGCGGGGAGGAAGCAACTTACCCTCCCTCTTCTCCTGCCTCCTCCTGGCTGAATGAGGGCCGGAAGCAGGGCGGCCGGAAGCGGGGGCGGGGCTTCGTCATGTGCCCCGCCCCCCGCACCTCACCCGGGGGAACTGCGATCCTCCGCGTTCCCCCCCGAATCGACCTCTGCCTGCTGGTATTTCCTTCGGATCTCCCCTTGTGTTAATATAGCCATTGGCTGTGGCTCCAGTCCAGATAAAACAGTCAATGAAACACCCCTGCCCTTCAGCACATGGCTTGGTAGCATCGGGACTGGGACTGGACAAATGGCTAAGCTAAGTACACCTTAGGTTCCCAGTCCTTTTGCAGCTCTTGTTGCGGTGTACAGCTCTGGGAGTGTTTCAGTAGGAAGAAGAAGAAAAGATTGGATGTTAGACCCCACCCTTCACTACCTGAAGGAGTCTCAGAGCGGCTGACAAACTCCTTTCCCTTCCCCTCCCCACAATAGATACCCTGAAAGTTAGGCAGGGCTGAGAGAGCTCTCTCTCGAGGACTGCTCCCGAGAGAACAACTCTGAGGGAATGTGTGACTGACCCAAGGTCACACCAGCAGCTTGCAA
>NW_015172214.1:0-986 GCF_001447785.1 Gekko japonicus | reverse complement strand
AAGAAGCAAAAGGTGGGTGTGGCTGGATGACTACACTTCTGGTAACATGGGGGTGCGGCCTAATATTCTAATGAGGTGTGTCATCAGGGGTGTGGCCTAATATGTTAATTAGCTTCTACTGTTGGGTGTGGCCTATTATGCTAATGAGTTCCTGCTGGGCTTTTCCTACAAAAAGAGCCCTGCTAACCACTATACCAAACTGAGCATAAGAAAGAGCCCTGCTGGATTAGACTATCTAGTCCATCTAGTCCAGCGTCCTTTTCACACAGTGGCCAACCGGCTACTTCTAAAAAGCTCACAAACTGGATGCAGATGGTGTCCCTGTCCTGTACGGAGTCATCATATTACTTGAGACAGAAGGCAAGAGCCTGTACTTAAGTTCTGAGTTAATGGTAGATGCTTTGGAAATTGACAGGGAAGAGAATTGGGCAAAGAGATTTAAAGGTTGTAGCTGGTGTGGTGACTGACGGCAGCTTTGTTGAGCGTCTTTCAGTGGCTCGGTGGTTCTTCCTTCCTTAATCGTCTTTAACTAAGCCGCCTTTTGTCGCTCCAGGTTTCGGTCCTGCAAAGGGTGGGCTCTCCCGGAGACCACCTCTTCCTCTTGAACCACATCCTCCGATGCCCGGCCGGGGTCAGCAAATGGGCCGTTCCCTTCATTCAGGTGAGAGCCCTCACATTTGACATGACATCTCTGAGGCCCAGTTCTCACTAACGTGGCAGCCCTGCACGTGGGCTGTACAACTTCAAGCTTGCAGGGGGAGGGGGAATAGTCTCAGGATTGTGTGCCCCTCCCTGTAAAAACTCCCAACAACAAACTGTGCACGTAGGGAGTTCAAAGGCAAGGAACAGGGTAACTGTTGTCGAGTTGGAAGCTTCCTGGGAGACCGAGAGAATGGGAGGGCCGAGCAGACTGGGCAGTAGGCGGAGCTGCATCTTTCTTGGGGAGGAAATGCTTCCTTAAGAACATAGGAAGAGCCCTGCTCGAT
>NW_015172213.1:23025-23867 GCF_001447785.1 Gekko japonicus | reverse complement strand
GGTTGTTATTTTATAAAATGCATGGCAATTAATGGATGCCACATCTGATACAATATAAACAAGTCGGACAGTTTCAAAGTTATAATTACTGTTTTCCAGATGATTATCTAGAAATTTCATGGGAAGATATGTATATGTATGTTTTATTCATTTTAGGAGGCAATAAAACCACAAAAACATATATCTTCCGTTCTTAAAAAGTTATAAATTGGCTTTGAATTTCAATAAAAGCCTAAGCTAAAATTTATCTCCTCTCACCTGTGGAAGGGAAATTGTAACCAGCAATTTATTATGGAACTAACATGCAAGTGATGAGGTACCACAGTGACTTTATGGATAATAGTTCAATTATTCTGAAACGAATGGATAACCATCTCAATAGCATATCATGTACTGTTGTTTAGGTAGTTTTCAGTGCACTGTGGGGTTTTTTTTGGGGGGGGGAGTTAAAGGGCATGGAGAAAGTAGTAGCTGTATTGTTTTTAAGTAGGTAAAAGGATTATGAAATTGTATAATCTGTATCGACAATTTATGCCAATAAAGACTTACTTGAACTTGAAGTAATAGGATTATTTCAAAGAAAAATAGTTTTCACATAGAGCTTTGAATTGGTTTGAATATAACACTTAAACCTCATTTGACTTGTACTTTTTCCCCTAATCAAATATTTTAGTTCAAGTATTTTCCATTAGAACATAAAATTAATATGAATAACCTCAACATTTGTTTGCTAAATCAGGCTCTTTTTGTAGCAGGAACTCCTTTGCATATTAGGCCACACATCCCTAATGTAGCCAATCCTCCAAGAGCTTACAGAGCTCTTCTTACAGGAGCTACTGTAA
>NW_015172213.1:22495-22666 GCF_001447785.1 Gekko japonicus | reverse complement strand
ATTTCCAGGTGACTGTGGCCCTCCAAAAGCCTTCCGCAATGCTGAGATAAGGCAAGGCTCAAAGCAAAGTTATCCTGTAGGGACCAGGTTGACTTACACTTGCATCTCAGGTTATGAACCAACTTCTCCAACGCCACCAGTTACTGAATGCCTTGGAACTTCACAATGGTC
>NW_015172213.1:17987-18143 GCF_001447785.1 Gekko japonicus | reverse complement strand
AACTTTTAAAAGGGAGAAAAAAGCCATGTTCCCCTTCAGTCCTGATCACAGTCTACAGTTCGGGAAGGAGGGGCGATTACTTTTCCTCCCCATTTGGTTTTGATGATCAAAACTTGGGCAGTTTTTAAATGTATTAATCCCCCCCCTCTTTTCTCT
>NW_015172213.1:6851-17524 GCF_001447785.1 Gekko japonicus | reverse complement strand
TTGGATGACCTCTTCTTTTTTACCAAGGCTAATACCAATTCAGAGGGCTCTTTTTGTAGCAGGAACTCCTTTGCATATTAGGTGACACCCCCCTAATGTAGCCAATCCTCAAAGAGCTTGCAGAGCTCTTCTTACAGGCAAGCTTCTTCCAGGCAAGCTTCTTGGGTCACTAGAGAGGGCTTCTTCAGTGGTAGCACGTCAGGCTCTTTTTGTAGCAGGAACTCCTTTGCATATTAGGCCACACATCCCTAATGTAGCCAATCCTCCAAGAGCTTACAGAGCTCTTCTTACAGGAGCTACTGTAAGCTCTTGGAGGATTGGCTACATTAGGGGTGTGTCACCTAGTATGCAAATGAGTACCTGCTACAAAAAGAGCCCTAAATGTAAGTCAAAACTCACACAGTAGATCAGGTTATGCTCTGTTTAGGACAAACTGTTTTTCTGGGAAATTTCTTAGAAAACCTGTATCATTGATAGATGTCAAAGAGAACAAGTCTTAGTGCAGTCAGTCTTGATCCAGTTGCATTCAGCAGATTAACTCCAAAAGTCTCCACAAACATTCTTGTGAAGCTCTCAGTCCAAGTTTCTCTGATGAGGCTTTATGAATTCTTTAGAGTTCAGCACTGCAATCAACCTTCCTTCTCTCAGCATAATCAAATCTTCATCTGTATCTTTATTTCCAGGTGACTGTGGCCCTCCAAAAGCCTTCCGCAATGCTGAGATAAGGCAAGGCTCAAAGCAAAGCTATCCTGTAGGGACCAGGTTGACTTACACTTGCATCTCAGGTTATGAACCAACTTCTCCAACGCCACCAGTTACTGAATGCCTTGGAACTTCACAATGGTCGGAGGTTTCTGTGTCCTGTCGAGGTGAGTATCTTCTGAATGTCACGTAGTGCGCAGCCTGCGTCACTGAATCAGCCTTCCACCAAAGATCCAAATTGCACCCTGCTTCCACTGCAGTAAACCACACTGACACAGTTCTTGTGGTTAACTATATACAGTGATTTATTTCCATATATACAGCTCTCTCCGACAAAGTGCTCCGCCATACAATCATACTTAAGAAGAAGGAACAGTGTACAGACTATACACACCTATATACATAGACCAGCCAATCAGCTCACTGCTGAGTCATTGTGATACAGCTCAGCTCTACTCCAGCCAAAACCGGTTTGCTCTGGTTCCCTGGTCTGTCAGACATTTGTCACTTAGATTGGCATGATCACACTTGCTGAATACTTATGACATTCAACACTCCCCCTAAGATTCAGAATTTGTGAACAGGTACAAACTCTTTCTTAGTTTCAGGAATCTATTTACATCCAGACTCTTTGTGAACACATCAGCCACGTTCTCCTCAGAAGAGCAATGCTGGAGAGTAACAAATTTTCTTTGTACTGTTTCTCTCACATTTTGGTACCGTACATTGATATGTCTACTCCTTGCATTAATTCCCTGTGAGTCAGCCAATTGTTGTGCTGCAGTGTTAGCACACATTACATTCATGGGCATAACACAAGGCATATCCAAATCTATTAGCAGTTGTTTAAGCCATTCCAGTTGTACAAAAGTTTCATTCAAGGCTGCAAACTCTGCCTCACATGTACTTGTAGAAACAAAATGTTGTTTTGCTGACTTCCACATAAGTGACCCATAAACATACACAACGTACCCTGTAGTGGATTTCCCACTCTATCACCCCAGTTAGCGTCACTGAAGGCAATTACTTGTTGAGACATATCTGCTTGCAATACTAATTTGCTCTCAACAGTACCTTTTAGGTACCTTAGTACTCTTTTTGCTGCATTCCAGTCTCTTACATATGGACATGCATTTCTTTGAGTTAGCACATGGACTGCATAGAAAATATCAGGACGAGACCAGATTGCTAGGTACAATAAAGAATGACTGATACACACAGAGGTCTCATGGAGGGGGAGCGCTCCGGTACGGCGCTCCGGAAGAGACCCGGGGGGGCAGTCACGTGGTGAAGCCCCGCCCCCTTTTTCAGACCGCTCTTGATCCAAGCCTCATTCTGTTTCAGACCTGGAGAACAGCAGGAAGGTAAGTCAGCTTCCTCCCCCTTACTTTGTCTCGGGCTAGCAAAGGCCCATTCATCCCCAACCTTCCATCCCCAACCTTCCCGTGCCAGGAGAAATCTCCCCCCCCCCGCAGGTCTCGGGCTAGCGAGGCTGCTGGAGCAGCCTGGCTAGGCCTCGAGGGGCCATCCCCAATTTTCCCGGCGGAGCGCGAACACGCGCTCCGCAGGAGAAATCTCTCTCCCTCCCCCCACTCCCCCGGTCTTGGGCTAGCCAGGCTGCTCCAGCAGCCTGGCTAGTCCTCGAGGGCCCGTCCCCAACCTTTCCGGCGGAGCGCAAAGCCGCGCTCCACGGGAGAAATCTCCCCCCCGGTCTCGAGCTAGCCAGGCTGCTCCAGCAGCCTCGCTAGGCCTCGAGGGCCCATCCCCAACCTTTCCGGCGGAGCGCGAAGGCGCGCTCCACCAGGAGAAATCCCCCTGTCTGCGTGGCTGGCGGGCCACCAGAGAGTTTCTCCCGGCCTTGCTTTCCCTGGCCAGCCAACTGGCTAGCTGGCGGGGGGCGATGCCGCCGCGGCCAGAGCAGGCCCTTTTCGGGGTGCCCTCCTTCCTCGACGTCCCGTCTGCCGGGCCCCGGTAGGCAGGGCAGAGGGGCGCCCCCCTTCTCCTCTCTTCCCTCCCTGGCAGCGCCACAGCGTTTCTTCCTCCTCCCTCCACAAAGGCAGGGAGGGAAGCGGCGTGCCCGGCCGGGAGCCGGGCGCCGCCAGAGAGTGGGCGTGTGCGCCGGCCGCTCCCGCCAAGCTCCCCAAAGGCACCGTCCCGCCGAGATCGCGGGGCTCCCCTCGCTGAGAGGGCTCCCTCCTCCCCCTCTGCCAGGAACAATTTCCCCCCCAGGCCCCATCCGAGACTTTCCCCTTATCCACAAGGAACTCTCAGTGTGGGGCAAGCCATGCTCTGTATTCTTGGTGCTTGGGGGGGCAGTGGGAGGGCTTCTGGTGTTCTGGCCCCACTGCCGGAATCAGACTTGCAGTTTAAAGGGCTGCCCGCAGAGCGAAGGGGGGGGGCGGCTGCAAGAGCGCCTTTTGCAGTTTTGAAGCACGTGGGAACGGGGGTGGATGGGCGCGAGTATTCAAGGATGAAAGCTCTGCTCGCCGTGACCGGAGGTCTCCCCCCGTAAACAGAAAGCGTTCAATAGAACTGAAAGCAAACAACAGGCTTCTTGGAGAGATCCCCTGTATGTTGGTGTGTGTGTGTGTGTGTGTGTCATTGCCCGGCTCTTGTTTCATGCTGGCGACTGGGCTGCGTTCCCTCTTGCGGCTAGGTGCTATATACGCTGTTGCTTGTTTCTTCTTCCTTATCTGGCTTGCAGGGCAGGATAATGTTTAGCAAGTGCCTGGCCCCCTAGCGGTTTTTATGGGCCCCCTCCCTGACGCGCTCCCTCTCCCCCCACCCCCATGACCTACTTGTGAGTAAACCTTTCCAAGATCTGGCCTTAAGGCTTTTCGTGCGGTTGCATATCTGAAGCCCCTTCCCCTCCTCCTTCACAATGCAGAGGACCCACCCCGTCCCTCTTTTCTGCCCCCTCCCCGCTCGGCCTGTCTAGCAAAGCAGCTTTCTCAGCCTAACCCTTTCTGCGCTGCAGACACATGGGAAAAAAGCTTCCTTCCCGTCCCTTCCCTGAGCAGCAACAGCGGCACCCGGGTCCGGCCCCGGTCCGAGGACTTCAGCCAGGCTGCCGCCAGCTATGCCTGTGTAATTCAATGGGGCTGCTCAGAAGCAGCACGGGGCTTGCGCTCCTGGAGTGTCCCCCACTGTTCAGCTGGCTCGGAAAATGGGGCGGCGGAGTTGGGGGGGAGGAAATCGAGGCCAAGCTAAGCAGGCTCATGCCAGGCGATCCGAATCAGGGGATTTTAGGATTGCATTGAAACCCGTCTTCCTGTAACGCCTTCCCTATCCATCAAAACCCAGTGCCAGTGAGCCCCACTCCCTGTGTGGGGGGGGGGCTGTGGTGACCCTGCCTTATTGGAGAGGGTCGTTGCGAGTGTTCCCACTAAGCTGAGTTAGTGTGAGCCAGGTCACAGTTTTTTAGCCTCCAGCTTAGGAAGGATGGCTCCAGAGCAAACTAACTGATGCAGCAGCAAAATCGCCTGCTCACAACTTTAATGCCAGGAGCTCACAAAGTAGGATTTTTGCTCTCAAGACTCCACAGCTTAGAGGGAGTGTTGCTTGTTGTTCTTGTGGAAATTGCTATAGTTATTTGGGCTTGGAAGGTAGGGAGCTTGGGCTCCTTTGGAATATATTACAGCAAAAGAAGAGTTGCAAAGAAAATGCAGAATGGATTTTCTGTTAAGGTTTCTGGAATGACAGCTCCCAGAGTGGAACAATAGCCCCTGGGTGTAGGAGATATGTTCTGGCACTGGAATGACAGCCCCTGGGAGCAGAATCTGTGTGCTGGGACTCGCCTGACAGGTCCAGTCCCAGCACACAGATTCTGTTCCCAGGGGCTATCATTCCACTCTGGGGCCTGTCAATCCAGTCCCAAAATGCTTCTTCTATACCCAGGGGCTGTCATTCCAGAGCTCTTAATGGAAAATCCGTTCCACATTTTCTTTGCAACTCTTCTTGTGCTATAATATATTTCAATGGAACCCATGCAAGTCAATTGACATTCCGGGTTCCCATTATTTCCAATGGGCCTTCAAATCTCTCCCATTGTTTCCAGTGGCCAATCCTGTCATTCCTTTTAGTACATCCCTGTTGTTGTTATTTTACTGTTGGGGAGGGTGTCTGTTGGGCAGGCTGGTTCTTGTTTCAGTTCTGGGAATCTCCATCTGGAACTGAAAAGCTAATATGACACTAAGCACTTTTGTTTCTGTAAGAATGGGGGGGTCTATTTCCACTGATTCTCTCTTCCTTATACTTCTGTATATTTTTTTAAAAAATATATATTTTAAAAACTGCAGCTCGCGTGCTTCAGCTTCAGTGAGTGGGAGTCTCTTCCCTCCCCCTTTCCCGATTCCACACCCTTCTGTGGGCGCCTTGCCGAAATCTGGCGGGAAGCGGCAACCTCTTTTAAAATGCGAGTTCTGCTCACCGTGACCGGAGGTCTCCGTGTGTGTGTGTGTGATTGCCCGGCTCTTGTTTCATGCTGGCGACTGGGCTGCGTTCCCTCTTGCGGCTAGGTGCTATATACGCTGTTGCTTGTTTCTTCTTCCTTATCTGGCTTGCAGGGCAGGATAATGTTTAGCAAGTGCAGTTGTTTCCCACCCATCTCTCGCTTCCTGCCAAGGAAAGGTTGCCCTGTTTGCTTGTCCTGTAGCTGGTAAAAAGGCAAAAGGGGGGGTGATCAGATTGCCATATCCTTTAGCAAATATAGAGGGGGGAGCTGGACCATAACCAACAGTCCAAAAGGGCCAAGGACAAGAAACCAAGAGTTCAAATAGCACCTTTAAGACTAACAAATAGCACCTTTAAGACTAACCTTTAAGACTAAGACTAACTGAGTGGTGGGTGTGGCCTTATGACACACTTCCGGTGATGTCAGGGGGTGTGGCATATGCTAATGAGTTATGCTAATGAGCTCCGGCAGCTGTTTTTCTACAAAAAGATTCCTGGATACACATTAACATTTTCAAAACTTTTACCATCAGGCTCTCTCAGAAAACCAGTAGTCATAGGAGTTTCCACTGAATGGGCTTCAGTCATGTTATACTTTTTTAACAATTTTAATTTTCTCCATTTGACTCACTTCATAGAAATCATCATTTTTTTTTCTTACATCCATACCTAAATAGTGTTGTATTTCACCAAGATGCTTGATTTTGAAATATTTTTGAGTTGTTTTCACAAACCAGTTTAGTTGCTCATTTTTGTCAAATACAAAACACAAATCATCAACAAAAATTAGCAGATAGCATTTGCTTGCCCCAATCACTTTGCTAAATAGACAAGGATCGGCTATGCTCTGTTCAAAACCTAAACTTTTCAGTTTGTTTGTTAAACATTGGTTCCAGAGACGTCCACTCTGTTTCAAACCATACAATGCTTTGTTGATTTTCAATACAAGGTTTTTGTTCTCATGGTCAAATCCAGGTATTTGTGTCATGTACAATTCCTCATCAATTTCAGCATTCAAATAGGCTGTAGCAAAATCAAAATGATGTACTTGCATTTTCTGCAAACCAGCTTCAGTCAATGCAATATTTAAAGTACTTGACCTTACAGTGGGTGCAAAAATTTTGTCATAATCCGCCCCTTTTTCCTGTAAATACCCTTTTGCGATGAATCTTGCTTTACTTTGTGGTTCACCGTTTTATAACATTTTTAATTTGTAAAGCCACCTGCAATCTATCACACTTTTGCCTTCTGGCAACTCAGTCAGGGTAAACACATTGTTCTCACACAGAGATTCATATTCTGCTTACATAGCCTCCAACCATGGTTTTTGCTCAAGAGAAGACATGTTTATTACCTCCTGGTAATTTTCTGGTTCCCTCACATACACATGGTTGACAACATTTGTATCATACCCAAACCTTTGAGGTGGTACACCTTTGTTACTCCTAGCAGACCTCCTAGGGGTAATCTGTTCACTTTTCACCTCATCAGAAATAACAGGTTGTGCAGGTTCACCCTCATTTGTCAGTGGTAAAACTGCTTGAGCAGGCATTTGATTTGTGTGCACTCTGTGCCAGTTTTGGCTCTCACAAAAGTTAGCTGACCTGCTAAAACTTATACTGCTTTGCTCATTAGCAAACCTGTAGGCTTTCATGCCCGTCTGATAGCCTAAGAATAACAACTTTTTGGAGTGTTTTCCTCCCTTCCTCCTTAGATTCAAAGGTATATTCACCCAGGCTTTGGACCCAAATACTCTTAAGTGACTCAGTGTTGGTGCCTTTCCATACAAAACTGCATATGGGATATTGTCAGTTGCTCTGGTCCAAACCCTGTTTACCACATAGCACGCTGCCTTCATGGCTTCTGCCCAGTACCGTATTTCCAACCCTGCATCTGCAAGCATTGAGTACATACTGTTTGCAAAACACCATTCCTGCGCTCTGCTAGGCCATTTTCTTGGGGCGACTGGGGGTTCACGATTCTATGTTTTATACCATGCTTCTGCAACCAGTTCTTGAATTACAAAGACATAAATTCACCACCCATGTCTGTTTGCAGTGCTTTCAGCACACCAATTTGGTTCTTAACCCTCTTGTACCAATATTTCACAGTATTGAATACATCTGATTTGTTTTTTAGAATGAAACACCAGGAAAATCTCAACCAGTCATCAGATAGAATTAATGCATATTTGTTGTTAGACAAGCTCTGTGGGAAAGGTCCCATTATGTCAGCATGTACTAATTCCAACGGTTCCTTTGTCACCCTTTCACTTTTCTTAGCCACCGGAAAAGCTTTTGACTTAACTTGCTTACAAACATCACAGTCTAAATAATTACCACATTCTTTCACTCCCTCTTTACCGGTAAGTGCTAATGTTTTGTTTAGACTGGAAAACTAACTTGCCCCATTCTCCTAAGTAGGAGATGTAAACAGTCATCATGAGGGTTTATATTGCCTTTCACCCTGGTAATAGCTATCTTAGGAGTGTCGTTAAGCACATAACCACCATTGTGCAATTTTGCCTTAGCAATCTTCCTCCCAGCTTTCTTAATTTTACACATTTCAGTTGCAAATGTCACCTCAAAACCTGCCCTGTCCAGGGCTAGAACACTCAACAAGTTACATTCCAGTGAAGGGACACACAGGACATTCTGGAACATGTGCTTGAGTGCTGGAAAAGTTATTTCCCCTGTGCAAGTCACATCTGCACTCCGTCCGTCGGCTAAAGTCACGTGCTGTTGCTGTGCTTGCCGCTTGTTGCTGAGCGCACACTCATCTCTGCAAAATATTTGACTGGCGCCTGAGTCAATTAACCATGACTCTTTACTTTCTGCCTCTTCTGCTACCACCAGAGATGTGTTGTTACTTTTTGACAACATGTCAGAGCGCTCAACCTTTTTCTGCTGCTTTGGACAATTTTTCTTTGTGTGTAGTGGCTCCACAGATGAAACATTTCCTCACTCTCAAAGCCTTGTAATTTTCAGCACCGCATGCCTTGCTTCCGGCTCCAGCTATCTCCGCTGTCCAGGAACTCTGCCAGGTTGGTGTGGAATGTTTAGCCTCATGTTCTAACAACAGGCCAACTACATACTCCAAGCTTGCATAGATTCCAGAGAGGTAATTAACATCTCATAGTCAGCAGACAACGAGCTGTGTATAATATACACACGGTCCTCAACAGAAACTCTTTTGCCTCTCTGTTCTAACTGGTGAAAGCATTCAGTTAATGAGTTTAAATGTTCTCTTATCAGCTCACCTGGTTTTTGCATTTTTCGGTAAAGCCGGCGTGTTAATGCAATCAAAGTTCCTGCCGTGCGTTGGACGTAGATAGTTTTTAGACTGTTCCAAGCCTCTTTTGCAGTTTTGACTTCAGCCACATGTAACAGTTGATCGTCTCCCACAGACAAAATTATGTTTGCTAGTGCCCTTTCAACTTTAGGCAGGTCTCCAACAGGACCAGGATCAGGAGGGTTCTCTACATAGAGCCAAAGACCCTCACATTTTAGATAATGTCTCAAGCAAAGCTCCCACATATCATAGTTGCTAGACGTGAGCTTTTCCACCCACTGGGCTGTCGGTACCTGAGCCATGCTGGACACTTTCTGTAGCTCACCAGATGCTTTCCGGCTCTGTCGACTCCCCCGAGCTGATATCTTTTACTCCTTCTTCTGTATGATTGCATGTGGATAGAAACACATGCAAAGCCCTCTGCAATTTTACTTTCTAATCTTTCTTGTACCTAGCAGTTTAAGAAGTAGGAAATGCTCTGCAAAAGCAGTAACAGTGCTAGCTGAATATGCAGAATTGCAGAACGCCCATACTAGGTTAGACGGAGAGTCTCCCAGGGTCAAACTGAATGTACACATTTCCACAGCTCCCAGTGTTTTTTTCAAATGTAAGTATCAGACACATGGGGGAAACTGAATTCTGACCAGAAGCTTGATGCAAGTGGGATTAAAGTGCCCTCCTCCAATTTCCCAACATGAACCAGCCCCAGGGAGTTGCCTTTTACCCCACTGGGGAAACTTGCAAGTACTGATAGGGTTACAGGTAAGTTTCAGGTTTGGGGGAATCTGTAAGGTTCCTTCTCCTTGACTGATAGGCCTGATCCAAATTGAGCCACCCATGCTCCTACAGCTTTCTCAAAACACTGGAAGCTGCAGAAAAACATAACATCTTGCATCAGGATTCAGTCAAATCCTGACGCTGTAGAAAGTTATATAACCCTTGGGAATTTTTACAGTACTTAAGGCATATACCCTCTTAGCTGTGTTCTCTAAAAACAAATAGCAGTAGGGATCTCTTGTTCTTGATTTAAATGGTTCCTGACCTACCTAACAATCCACCTGACTCTGCCGTGTCTGGTCTCTTGTCTTTTTAATGTATGTTATTAACCCTCTGAGCAGGAACTCTGCTATTGATAAATACAGAAGTGCAAACCTCTAGGGCTGAATAAATGTTCAGCATTAGGCTACAACATCCTTGATCTTTTCTTCTATGTTTCGTAAAGAGAGCTGAAAGACAGCTGCTGAACTAGCTGTTGATGAGATGAGAGGGATCAACAGTGACTTTTCCCTGCCCTCCCCCCAAATTATCTGCAGGACTGAATTTAGCATTTTGGAGAACTTCTACTTTGTGTATTGCCTGGATTCTGTCCTTGTTACATGTACCATCTTCCCCAGTGTCTGCCAAAAGATTTGTATGGATCTTCTACAGTACACTGGTGTTAGTGAAAAGGATAAGGGGAGACCTGTATTCAGATTTTCACTGTGGCATGGAACTCATTGGGTGGTATCTGGCTAATTGTTCTCTCTCTGCCCAGTATTTATTGGAGTGGGGGGATACGTGCACCCTGCCAAAGTCCTTGGGAGGGAAAGGGGCTAGATAAAATAATTCAACCAAAATTTGCAGGAGATTGGATGTCTCTTTCCATTGGTTCCAGGGCATGAATGAAGCATAAGATAGCTGCACTTGCATATCATGATAATACAAGCAGGAACCCGTGAGTAACTCATGGGAGTATTCCCTCTCTGATTCTATGTTTGAGTCTATGTTTCAGAAAAGGACTTGAAGCACAGTGAATGCTTGTCACATATTATATAGCTGCCATGTCTTCTTTTTTTTGTCCCCCCGTAGGGGATTTTTTAATTGCATTTTCTATAAACTACAAAGAAACAAGGAAAGGTGAAAGTAAAGTAAACTACAGGTGAAAGTAAAGAAAAACCACTAAAAACCTAAGAGATGGTGGTCATTCACAATCCTTACAAAATTAGCTTCTAATTAAATGAGATTAGACTTTGCTACGTTAAGTGAGTACAAAATTCTTAATGCTTGTACTAGAATCTCCAACAAATCTGACTATATAAAGAGCTCTATAAAGAAATGATTTAAATTCATTTAAAACAGAATCCAGAGAAAAATCACAACTCATTTTTTATCCTTTTTGTTTCTCAATCGATAGCTTAGTTTAGGGGCAGCCGCCCCAAGTTCAGAAACTGAGTCCTCATCAGAAGGTG
>NW_015172213.1:3391-5845 GCF_001447785.1 Gekko japonicus | reverse complement strand
TTTAAGTTTTCAGATTTTTCTGCAAACCTAGGGGGTCACCCAAGTTTGCAGAAAAACTTGTTTGGGGTAAGTATGCCCCCTATCTGCGGAAATAAGTATCCACACATAGGGGACTGTTGGGAATTAGATATACAGATGAGTTGAATCAAGACTAAATTTTCCATCAGTGGAATGGAACCTTCCTTTGTCCCGCTTCCAACTGCAGCCCACTGATCTCCACAAAAGGCTGCTTCTAGGTGTAGGGGATCCTTGGGAATAACATGAGGGGGGGTCTGCAGTGGGATGGGGGAATCAGTGGAAAATTCCAGTTTAGTCTGGATCCAACCCTTTGTATATGCCACAAATAGTGAGATTCTTATTCTTGAGTGTTTGCATATCTGAATTTCTTGCATGTCAAATGTGTTAGACAGTAGAAGTCACTTCTCAAAGACCTTGGCTTGTATTCTGTGATCTTTGCAAGTTGAGCATGAGCTTCCCTACCACCACCCCCTCCTGCAGCTTCCTGAGCCCCCTAGACTTCTGTTCCAGGGTGGTTGGGGTCAGGAGACCTTAACCAGTGCCACAGAGGGTAGGTTGGGGGTCTGCTATGGAAGAAGGGAATTGTTGGATACTGCTGAAAGTTGCCCTTGTGTCTTGAGAAATGGCATGCAAGATACAAGCCATATTTTCTGTGCTCTCATACTGCTACTTTAATGCAATCATGAGCTAATGTCCTAATCTTTGTCCTAGGAAGACGATGTCCTTATCCCAATATAGAGAATGGTGGAATAGCAGAAGACAGTGAACTTCGGCTTGGTGATCAAATAACCTTTGTCTGCAATGACGGGTGAGCTGTAGGTTGCCTGCCAGATTGGTTTATATGAGTGTAAGACTTTAGGGCTGTTCTACTCAGATTTGGATGATAGTGTAGTAATATCTCACTTCGAAGTGTCATTTGGTGCATTTTTAGAGTAGGGAATAGAATTACCACTTAAGTAGTTGAATGGCTGAATTGTCAACAATTAACTGGATTTTTTGCTCAGCTTCCATGTAGTGCTTGGAAGCTTATAAAATCTCACCACTGTTAGCGTACAGTCAGTAGTCATAAATCTTCATGTTGCATTTCATAGGGTTTGAATTGACTTTATTTACTGTTATCTCAATATATTATCATCTGACAGGTGGTCCGTCTGGTGTTGCTTTCTTTGGAAGCTGAGCAAATATTGTTACATTGTAATTTTATTCTCAAACTATGATTCATGGTCTGTGGTCATATTTGTAAGCTTCTTGAGCTAAATAGAAAATGTGAGAATAAATATTAAATAAGTAATATTCCTGTGGGGACTGAGCTGAGGATAAGTAGTTTGCCTAAGGACTTCTGGATAATCACTGCCAGAGAACTGGGGATTTCCCTTGTCCATGGCTCTGTCTCTCGACCAGTAGGCTGACAAAATTTCAACAGTACAATATGGGTTCTGCTTGCTCATGGAGGCACAGTTATTGGCTAGTGCTTGTGACCTAATTGGTAAATATACACTCTGTCCTCTTCCCCCCCTTCCACTGGATGAGTTTACTGTTCGTACCCCTTTTCATCCAGCATTCCAGTGTTTTTCTCTTAAATTTCTTTTTATATTGTTCATTGAAATATTATTGTTTATTGGGTTTGTAAAGCAGTTTATAATTATAAATAAAATGAATTATTGTTTTTTTAAAATATGTGCATATATTTCATTTTTCTACTTTTATGGTGATTTTTAAAATGGCTGTTCTTAAACCAAGGACAAAAACAAGTATTTCCAGGTAAGTGAATATTTCATCTTGAACTGAGAAAGTCCACTGAAATATTTGAAAATGCAGCTTCTACCATATCAAGGTTTAAAGCCACAGTAACAGGGATCTTTGTGGTAGCGTGGGTTTTCCATCCTGAGCTTCGTCAGTAATTTCGTATGACAAATGGAGTTGACAGCCAGTTTCCACCTCCTTAAAAATATTCTGTGTTTTCCTATTGTGCCATGTGCTGTAATATATAAAACTCTCTTCCTTTTAGATACAGACCAGTAGGGCGAAATGGAGCTCGGTGTATCGTGCAAAATAACAAAGTGGTTTGGGATAATGCACCTCCACATTGCGAAAGTAAGATGATCTGTTCATTAAGGTCTCTCTTGAAGTATTTCAGTGTAACTCTCAAGCTGCCGAGGCCTTAGTAAAGAATTCCAGTATTTAAAATCTTTTGACGGTGCCCAAGCCTCAGGGAGACTTAACTTCAGATTGCGAGATATTGTCTCTGCCATCCCTCCTTCTCCTTCCCCCAAACTGATTTGGTGTGATGAACCTACCACAATAGTTGTCACTCAGCTGATGGGAAGCAGTTGGGATTTGTGTGAGAGGAGAGGGAAATTTCAGTTGATAACTGAAGTCCTGCCAAAGGGGTACTCTTCATCAGTATCCCATTTCTCAGATTCCTTAAATTTTTGT
>NW_015172213.1:0-1904 GCF_001447785.1 Gekko japonicus | reverse complement strand
GGTATGTCTAGGAAAGGGAAAGAGGACTGTATTTATGACCAATTTTCTTTTGACAGTTGTTTGCTGATTTAGTGCTGTGCTTAAGGATGCTTGTAAATATTTTCTTTTCAATAAATATTTTTTTACTTTGGAGGTTGGTTCTCAGTCTCTGTACCACCTAGATTTCCCCACCGTCTCAGACACGCTGGTGCAAGAGGGGCCCCCGGGTTGGGAGGATAGCAGTCAGTGTGCACGTGGCTATTTCCTCCAGGGTGCCCTGAAGCCATGATTAATCTCCATGGTAACCAGGCTCTAGGTAATGGAGGACATAGAAGCAGGGCCTCAGGTTGGAAAGGGGGGTTAGGAGCCCTGTCCCTCCTAGTAGAAGCCACCCTCCCAAAGGGCAGGTGGTGGCAGTGAGTTACCCTAGTGGAAGGAAGAAGTAACCCCTCCAGGTAGTGGCAATGCCAAGGAGGGGTGGGCAGAGCAGGGGCTGCAAGGCAAAGCAGGCCTGGTACACCACAAAGTTTCAGAAACCTGCGTAAGGCAACCTTGTCCCTGTACGTTTCTGGTAATTTTTTATCATCACTGAATTTGTTTACTGATTACTTTTATTGTTGATTGAATTTTCTGCTAGTTTGGTTTTCTGTTGTTCCTGGGCTTGGTTTTTTATTTTGAGGTGATGAAGTTCTGGTCAGGTTATGCTTATTATTTTATTGGGGTGGTTGAATATAGAATAATTAGCAAGTAGCAGAGTTTATACTCCAAATTTCCAATATATTCTAAAAATAAAAACCTTTTCCCATGTTCTAGTGTGTGCAAGAATACAAGGTGTGATGTCTTTAGCACTAGAGGAGAAAATTGAATTATTTTGTCCCAATGTATTATCTACTGACTTTCAACATAACCCCATGTTATAGTTTGGGTTGAGTGCTATTGACTGCCCCAAAGTCACCCCTTTTAAAATAACAGAGGGACGATTAAAAATTTGAACATGGATGCTCCAGCCGAAGTCCAACATTCAAATCCCCTGGCCCATTATATTTTTGCACTATTCTATGCAGCAACTGTGAACTCTTTTGGAAGGAAATGCTACATCTTTTAAAATAACAGAGGGACGATTAAAAATTTGAACATGGATGCTCCAGCCGAAGTCCAACATTCAAATCCCCTGGCCCATTATATTTTTGCACTATTCTATGCAGCAACTGTGAACTCTTTTGGAAGGAAATGCTACATAGGCATCGGGGGAAACACAGAGAAAACTGCAGTAGGCACTTGATTGCACGTATGGTCCTACAGTGAGTACTTAGAGGCAATTTGATGTCAGGTTCCTTTAAACCTCAATGAAGATGACCGTTACTGACCACTTCATGAAGAAACTGAAGCTGAATAGAAGGCCCCTTTTCCTTCTCTATGTGGCACTCATGGTTGACTTTGCTGTACAGGGAAACACTTTGTCATGCGTGCACACGTTGTCACTTGTCTTGTTTTTTGCATTGCAGATGGAACTTTTCTTCCTTCCTCTGGACCCAATGTCACCTCTGTTTCTGGTGGTCAGGCACTACCAGTAACAGTTCCCACTTACACCAGTGCTTTACCCACACTCCAAACAGAGTTAGATTGGGAGAAGCTGTTCACAATACTACAAGAGATCAAGGACATAGTAAACAGAAAAAGTAAGTTCCTTGCCTTTATGTATGAACATGAGCCAGAGATGCCCACCACTTGCCCCTCTCTTTACTTATCAAATGTCATTTTCTTTTATAAACAGCAAAGTCATTGGAAGAACGCTTGGATGGGTTAGAAAAGAAAGTTGACAAAGTCATATATGAACTCAAGTCCTGCAGTCAAGAGGCCAAAGAAAGGCCGGAGGAGGAAGATGAACAGTGATGCTAACTATAGATGTGCTAACAGTGGAACAT
>NW_015172212.1:15493-24882 GCF_001447785.1 Gekko japonicus | reverse complement strand
GAAATGAAATTTGAATAGAAGGGCACTTTTCAGTTGCCAGCTGACACAGTTAACCACTACATGCATTGGTAAAATATGAACTGTTAAAAAATGTTCCCAATTCTAATTTTTACCTTGTATTTTATTTGTAGGACTGACAGTTGCAGACTTGGTCATGGCATGGTAAGCTATCATAAAAACATAAGAGGAGAGCCCTGCTGGATCAGACCAATAGTCCATCTCATCCAGCATCCTTTCTCACACAGGGGCCAACCAGTCCCTCTAGAGGGCCAACAACAGGGCAGAGAGGCCGAGGCCTTCCCCTAATAAGAACATAAGAGGAGAGCCCTGCTGGATCAGACCAGTGGTCCCTCTAGTCCAGCATCCCATCTCACACAGTAGCCAACCAGTTCCTCTGGAAGGCCAACAGCAGGGCCAACAGTAGGCATTATACAAGCACCTTGCCCCAGGAACATTCAGTCAGAGAAATTCTTGCAATTAAGTCATGATACATCGGTGAATATTATGGATTTTTGATACCTACAAGTTGAAAAGACAGACCAAGAGTCGCTGTTTTCATTCACTCTCGGAAGAAAAACAGTATTGAAACGATAGAACATTCCGGAGACCATCGTCAAACACATCCTTTTCTATTGTCTTGTATATTTATATAATTTTCTGCACACATTTTTGTACAATTTTGTGATTATTATTGAAAAATTATCTAGCACAGTTACCTCCAATGTTCCCTCTAAGCTATGGAGACCTGTGAGCAAAAATACTACTTTGTGAGCTACTGGCATTAAAGGTGTGAGCGAGCAATTTGGCTGCTGCCTAGATTAGTTTGCTGTGGAGCCATTCTTCCTGAGCGAAGACAAAAATGTGTGAGCCGGAGGCTAAGGAACTATGAGCTAGCTCACACTGACTCAGCTTAGAGGGAACACTGGTTACCTCACAGTTTCTTTCTTCTTTTTGCGGTCACACAGTGGCCAACCAGTTTCTCTGGAGAGCCAGGAACAGGGCAGAGGCTGAGGCCTTCTCCCGATGTTGCCTCCTCACTCTGGGATTTAGAGGCTTACTGCCTCTGAATGTGGAGGTTCCCCTCAGTCACCATGGCTGGTAGCCGGGGGCGGGGCTTCGGGAGCGAACGCGACGGAAGCTCTGTGAGCGATCTCTCGGGTTCCCCGGCCTTTCTCCCTGCCGAAACGACTGAAAACAAAGTTTTTCCTGCCGAAAAAAAGCATACCTATAAAGAGGAACCTTTTCTCTACATCCGCAAACGCTTTAATCTCGACCAGCCATCTCATTCTGCGGGCTGCGACCAAGAGAAAGAACAACCCGGCGGTTTCAAAATGGCGACCGGCGCGCAAAACAGAGTTCCGAGCTCTGACCCAATTACCAAACAAGATCTTCTTGAAATCGGAAATCAAAGTGGATATCGATCAACGCTGCATTAAAACCTATTACAGATCAAATTGAAGCCCTTCAAACATCCATACAAAATATAGCCCTTACTGCAGATGCGGCACTCGAGGCCACCACAGCAACTAATGAAGATATACGTTACCTTCAAGAGGCTGAAGCTTGGTCTCGAGAACAATTTTTATACTTGGAACACCGGGCCAGAGAGAAACTGGTAAAATTTCGTGGTTTTCCGGAGGAGGCGGAAAAAGAAGAGGACCCAGCAACTTTTCTGACCCAGTGGATGGTGAATACATTTGCTCTAGAGGCAGACAAAACACCCAAGCTGAAGAGGGCATACAAATTAGGACCAAAAGCTTCCAAAGACTGAAAAGGTCCCAGAGACTTTTTAGCAGAGTTTGATGAAGTTCCACAGAAATTTAGCATCCTCACACTAGCTAAGAAGGCATCTAAAATGGAGTTTAATGGAGCAAGCATTGCCATATTTCCAGATGTGGCACCTGAAGCCCTAGCTATTAGAAGGGTTTTGAAAAAAGTCACATTGCGCCTCAATGAAGCGGACATAAAGTACAAATGGTTACAAGTCCGAAAGAATGGCTCCACACACCAAGCAGCCAACGCAGAAGAAGGAGACAGCCTGTTACTGGCATTGGGTCTTAACCCCATTATCGAAATGGAAACTGAGCAACAGTCTTCAAGGAAAAGAACCAGACAACCTACTCCACAGAAATGGAGCAGAATCCCGACAAGACGCAGAATCACATACAAACGCTAAAGATCCTATTCACGGACTCTTTGGTCAAGCAAGTACTTACTGAGTCGTATGACCTTCTAAATGTTATGTTTTGTATATTTATAAAAATGTTAAAGCATTCAATAGTAATAACTTTCAGGAAAGCTTACAACAAATTGAATAGACGGCAGGAAGGGGGGGGGAAACAACCCGAAGATCACTCGTAGCCTCTTAACATGTTTCTTGATGTATTGTTGATGATAGCAGGGTGGTTAGAAGCGTTACTGGTTAACAAGCCCTTATGGCTTGGGGTTGAGTGGAGACTCAACCTCCCAGAACCAAAGAGGAGGGGAAGGGGGAGGGGGGAGGGAGAGGATTAAAGGGTTTGTTCAAGGCTTTGGGGTTTTTTATCTTCATGAATCAACTGTACTTGGTGAATGGGAAAGCATTGATATGTAGTAGGATGATGCAACTGGGAAAGTCTGGAAATTGGAAATTGGAACATAAAGTATTTCAATTAAGAGTACAAATGTTAAAGCCTTTAAAGTACAGTGTGAATGGCAAAGTCAGTTTCAAGATTCAGGATATTGGTAGATGGGTGGGGGGTTGGATTGGGAAGGGAGGGAGTTTGGTTTCAGTTAAATTTCGTCTATCAAATTCAGAGCTAACTGAATTATTTCTTTGATTTTGTGTGTTTAAAAACTTGTTAGATAGGTTTGTTTTTAGTAATAAATGGAAGTCAGAGACTTTAGAGGGATATAGAATGAAACGTAAAAATAGACTGAATTTAACACTTTTGAGAGCTAAAGAGGCGAGGACACTCATGCTTTTTATTCAATATGAGCTTAAGTGTGGAAAAAAACTTAGACCAACAAACTGAGTGGTAATGATTATTTTATTATGGAAGATATCAGAGCATTAACCCTAAATTGTAGGGGTATGAACAATAAAATTAAAACAAGAAGAATCACAAAAGATATGAAACAGCAAGGTATTAATATTATCTTTTTTCAAGAAACTTTTTAAACAAAGGTGATAGAGTTTTGCCTTCAAATTGGTACACCTCTCAATTCCTTGCACATGGTACATCTAAGGTCAGGGGCGTTGCCATACTTATTTCAGCCAACACGAACTTTAAACTGGACGCACTAGAAAAGGACAAAAAAAGGAAGATATATTTTTATTAATGGACATATCAAACAACAACCCATCACTCTCGCCTCCATTTACACTCCAAATAAAAAACAATGCCAATTCATAAATAATACGCTTCAAAAATTGGACAAATTCCGCACAGGACCCGTTTTACTGGGGGGTGATCTAAACTTTGTGCTCAATAAATTCATAGACAAATCACCCTCTCAAAACCCAAAAACTCCACATTCAATGAGTCAATTGGCCTTACTCCTGCAAAAATATGAGTTACATGATGTCTGGAGAACTAAAAACGATTCTATAAGAGACTATACTTATTTTTCACCCCGTCACAAATCTCACTCAAGAATAGATTATATTTTGGCATCAAAACAAATAATGCACCTTACAGTATCAGCGGACATAGGAATAAAAAAATGGTCAGATCACGCTCCTTTTTTTTGCAAAATTAGGCTACATAACCCAGAAATAAAGAAAAGGTCTTGGAGACTTAACAAATGTTTATTGTACGATATTGAAACTCAATAAGCGATACGACAAGAAATTAACAATTACTTTGAAAACAACTCACAACAAGAAGTGGACTGCCTTACCGTCTGGGATGCATCAAAAGCTGTTATAAGGGGTCAGTGTATCTCCTTACTGGCGACCTGAAGAAAGGAAAAGACCAAAATTAGGAATGATCTTATCAACCAGATTAAACTTCTTGAAGATAAACATAAGCGGACTTGTAGTAAAAACGTTTACCGAAGAATCTTAGAAACTAGAAAACAACTGGAAGCATTGGATACAAAAGAGATACTCAAACAAGATTTTAATTACCAGAAAAATTACCAAAAAAATTAACCACTTGAGCCACCGCAGCCCCCTACCACAGTAGAAATTGAAGTCTAGACCACCCACTCTCTCTGTAGCCACTCTCAGACTTCCATTTCTTCTTGATCCTATGGTTGCTTTCTAGGAACTGATATGTGTAGCCTGGAGACCAGTCCCAAGAGAACTTCAGCTGGAGGCTGACAGCCCTGCCTGGGAAGTGTCTCTCTGGGCTTTTTGTCTGCGCCTTCTTCAAGGCTGTAACACAACCAGGTTGGGTGTTCTCACTCCTGCCTCCTTACCTTCTTTATTTGTTAATGGAACCGAACTACATCAGCTGGACTCCATGTGAGTGTGCTGATCATGTACCCAAGATGCAGGCAGGTAGAGAAAGAAGAGGCTAACGAGCTGGAGACTTGATGAGCATGGGCGCCACAGTCTGCATTTCCCCACAGTGCTGCCAGCCATGTGCAAAGGTGTTTCAAGGTGTTGTAAACACTTAAAATTACTGGCATGGAGACTTATAAAAAAGCAAACTGAACGATATATAGGTAGCATAAAAGATCAACAAAACCAGCTGCATTATGACACAACAAAAATTGTTGAAATCATACAATACTTCTATGAAACCTTGTATACTTCGCAAAACCCGCATCCTGAACGGATAAAAGATTATCTACAAAGACTATCCAAGTTTCCCAAACTAACGGAAGAACACTGTCAACTCGTAGAGGATCCTATCACAGCTAAGGAAATTGAGCAGGAAATTAAGAAACTCAAAAACAACAAAGCTCCCGGACCGGATGGGTTTATTCCCGAATATTATAAAAAATACTGTGAACAATTAATCAATCCATTATTAGAAACCTGTAATAAAATTAGAGTCTAAGGACAGATGCCTCTATCATGGCATTCGGCCAATGTAATATTAATACCAAAACGAGACAAAGATAGAACAGATCCAAAGTCTTACAGACCAATCTCGTTGTTAAACGTAGACTACAAAATATTTACTGCAGTCATCGCCACGCGGTTACAATTCATCATAGCAAATTATATAAACAAAGACCAGTCTGGATTCATCCCATCCAGAGACATCGCGGATAATATCCGGAAAACAATAGACATCATTCAACACTGTAAACAAAACATAACGCAAAGTTCGGTTTTGATGGCGATAGATATCAAGAAAGCTTTTGATTCGCTCGAGATACAATTTCTAAAAATTTTAATAGACCTAATGAACTTTGGCCCTACATTTCAAAAGACAATCCAAGCAATCTATAAAAAACCCACGGTGAGATTATTAATAAATGGAGACCAATCGCAAGAGTTCACTCTGTTTAGAGGTACTAGATAGGGATGTCTCCTGTCCCCCATCCTGTTTGTGCTTGCTCTGGAACCTCTGGCCTGCAAATTGAGAGCTAATAAAAATTTTGAAGGCGTTCAAATTGATAAAATGCAGCACAAGATTAGTTTATTTGCTGACGATGTAATATTGTACGTTCAGAACCCCGTCACGTCATTAACAGCGATTCAACAATCTCTCCAAAATTTTGCAACAGTTACAGGCTTGAAGGTGAACCAAAATAAAACTATGGTATACCCCATCAAGGTAAAACTACCGGAAGAACTAATGATCAAATCAACATTTCACTACCAATGGATTCAAGGTCATTTTCAATATTTAGGGATAAAAATCCCACTGGATCTTACAAAACTCATTCAATTAAACCATATGGAGACTCACAAGGAGGTTAAACAAACAATGAGCTCATGGAATACAAAACCCCTGTCATGGCTTGACAGATTAGCAATTGCGAGATCCTTCATACTTCCGAAGTATCTTTATCTTTTTAGAACACTACCAATAGGCATCTCAACTCAAACTGTCAAAACATGGCAAAAGGAACTTAACTCCTTTATATGGAGTAGGAAACCAGCAAGGATAGCCTACCGCAAAATGATAACGCCAAGAAGAGATGGTGGTTTAGCAACTCCTGACCTCGAAAGCTACAGAAAAGCAGCAATTATAGCATCCACAATACGCCAATATCACGACACGGACACCTTAGATTGGAAAATTATTGAGGAATCCAGCTTTTCTAAAGAGTCATTTCAAGAATTAATGTGGCATAAAACCTATAAAGATATTGAAAACAAAATTAAAAATGTTTTTACAAAAGCAGCCTTTAAAACGTGGTATGAAATCAAACCTAAATTAATCTCCAAAAACTCCAAACTCAGCACTTTTACAAGACAATCTTGGTTTAAACCTGCGGAACTTCCACACACCTTTGAGACTTGGAGAGCAAAAAAAATAAACAAAATACAAGATGTAGTTCACAAAGGGACAATGATACTGAAAAGTGAGCTTGAGACTAAACACCAAACATCACTCAATTGGTTCGAATATTTACAAATTCAGAACTTGGTTTTCTCGACAGAGTTTCAAGTAACAAGTAGGGCGCAACTCTCAGGATCAGAAAAACTTCTGGATAAACCCCCACCAAAAAAAGGCCTTATAGCAAAAGTATATAAAAACATTGTTTCCACTCAGATCCCCAAACAACACAACTACCAAAGGGCATGGAATGTGGACCTCAAGATTTAATTATCAGAAGAACAATGGGAAGAAATATGGAGATCCCAAAAAACCATGTCAAGAACCCTTGGATTACAAGAAACGAACCTGAAAATTCTTACTAGATGGTACTTGACTCCCGCAAAATTAACTCATATATATCCATCAACGTCACCATACTGTTGGAAGAAATGTGGTCTAAAGGCGGATTTCTATCATAATTGGTGGTCCTGTAAAGTAATACAAAAAATTTGGTCACAAATACTTACCATTATCAACAATTTACTAAATATAGATTTACCTTTATCACCAGAATTGATGCTTCTCCACCTCTGGCCGCAAGTCCGTCCACCTGAAAGAACGAAAAAATTAGTTAACTTGCTAGTAATAGCAGCAAAAATGACAATAGCAAAAAATTGGAAAAACAAAAACCCACCGACAGTTACTCAATGGATTAACAAAATTTGGGACATATTCATGTTAGAAAATCTCTCAATACACGACTCAGAAATCAAAAACGAGTGTGAATTATATAACCCTCTAAATATCTGGAACCCTATATTAGGGAAAATATCTCTAGATAATTTTGAATGGGAAATCATAGTAAATGCAAAATATAAGCTAATGTTATTTAATTGAACGTGGCTGTAGTTTATATTTCTGACTTCTAAAAGTAAGTGAATTCATATAAGCGTATAACACCAAACCAAGGTTTGTTTAGTCTGTTAAACAGGATTTGTATAACGTCTATTGCTCTCTGAATTTGATGTTTATTAAGTTTGTGTTTTTTATTGTATTGAAATCAAAAACGAGTGTGAATTCTATAACCCTCTAAATATCTGGAACCCTATATCAGGGAAAATATCTCTAGATAATTTTGAATGGGAAATCATAGTAAATGCAAAATATAAGCTAATGTTATTTAATTGAACGTGGCTGTAGTTTATATTTCTGACTTCTAAAAGTAAGTGAATTCATATAAGCATATAACACCAAACCAAGGTTTGTTTAGTCTGTTAAACAGGATTTGTATAACGTCTATTGCTCTCTGAATTTGATGTTTATTAAGTTTGTGTTTTTTATTGTATTGAAAAATTTTCAATAAAAATATTGTTAAAAAAAAAACCATGGCTGGTAGCCATTTATAGACCTATCCTCCATGAATCTATGACTGATTTTGCACAAGGAGCTGTGCCGCCGTCGTGCCTCCCTTTGCCCTGTTTCCATTGGTCAATTTCCCACTTGAAGCCGCGCGGCCGCATTTTGACCCGCGGCTTTGCCCGATTTACCCCACGGTTTCGTGATCCGAAATGTGGCCGTGCAGCTTTGAGTGGGAAATTGACCAATGGAAACGGGGCAAAGGGAGGCGCGACGGCGGCGCAGCTCCTTGTGCGAAATAAGCCTATCTAATCCCTCTTTAAAGCTGTTTATTCCTGTGGCCCTCACTACACATTTTAAAAATCCTGTCTTTGTGTGTAGTGCTTAGAGGTGAGGTGGGTGGTGGTGACCAAAGACAGGGCTTTTTCGGTGGTGGCTCCTGACTTTAGGAATGAACCCTTCCCGGGGAGGCCTGCCCGGCACCTCATTGCATCATGTCCTCCAAACCCTGCCTTTTACTCAGCATTGGGGTTCCTCCTTTTTTTTTTTTTTTTTTTTGCTCCGGATTGGGGTTCCTCCTTTTTTTTTTTTTTTTGGTTGTTCTTATGGTCTGCTTCTGTCTCAGGGACTATTTTGTGAACATCATTTTAGGCAGCTGATTTATTTATTTTTAAATGCTACTGGCTTCTTTTACAAAGGCTTGTTATACGAGTGAGAATTACAAGGGTTTTGATGGTTTTACTGCATTTTTTACTTTGTGGACCACGGTAAGTAGGTCTCTGGTGGGACAGCGTATACATTTTCTAAATCATAACAATGACCTGGATGGCTTCATATTGTCAGATCTCGGAAGCTAATCAGGGCCAGCCTTCGTTAGTACTTGGATGGGAGCAGGGGTCATTTCCTGAAGGAGCGCACAGGAGTGAAGCTCCGGCGGTAAAGAGCCCAGGGGGCGGGCACATGCAACAAGCCCCACACCCTGCTCCCAGCAGCCCCAGGCCACGAGGAGCAAGAAGCCCCTTCCTTCCTCCCCCCCCCCCCATAGCTAGCAATCCAAAACAGTCCAGTGGAGCCTGAGCGGTGGGTGTTGCCTCCTGACACACTTCCGGTGATACCAGGGGGTGTGGCGTATGCAAATAAGTTATGCTAATGAGCTCCTGCACCTCTTTTTCTATGAAATGACCCCTGGATGGGAGACCACCAAGGGAGAGGTTCAGGGTCACTACACAGAAGCAGGCAATGGCAAACCACCTCCAAACGTTTCTAGCTTTGAAAACCACCAGAAGTGGGCTGTTACTTGATAACACTTAATTTTATGCCCTGACCTGGGTGCTCCAGGCTAGCCTGATCTTGCCAGCTCTCATAGAATCACAGAGTTGGAAGGGACCTCCAGGGTCATCTAGTCCAGCCCCTGTATGTGTAGTAGGGCATGTATGTATAGTATCAATACTGGACATCTTGTAGCCTGTGTCTTAGGTAAAGGTAAAGGTAAAGGTTTCCCTTGCTCGAAAGCCAGTCGAGTCCGACTCTAGGGTTGCGGTGCTCATCTCCGTTTCAAAGCTGAAGAGCCAGCGCTGTCCGAAGACGTTTCCGTGGTCATGTGGC
>NW_015172212.1:11917-15433 GCF_001447785.1 Gekko japonicus | reverse complement strand
CAGGAAATGACCCCTGCTCCCATCCAAGTACTAACGAAGGCTGGCCCTGATTGGCTTCCGAGATCTGACAAGATGAAGCCATCCAGGTCATTGTTATGATTTAGAAAATGTATACGCTGTCTCACCAGAGACCTACTTACAGTGGTCCACAAAGTAAAAAATGCAGTAAAACCATCAATGGTCACTACGCAGAAGCAGGCAATGGCAAAGCCACCTCCGAATGTTTCTAGCTTTGAAAACCCCATGGCGGTCACCAGAAGTGGGCTGTTACTTGATAAGACTTAATTTCACAGCCGCACATACACAGGAGATCACTATTTTTGCCTGTGAAATGTTGAATGGCGTGTTCCATCTTCTTGTGATTATGGAATGGGCTCCTTTCGATAAGCTGAAGAGGGCACAGCGGCAATCTGCGACGTTCTTTTTCAAGACGAAAACGTGGAAGAAAGAATGCCTTAAGTGATTGATGAATATTTGCAATGCGACCTAACAGAGGACATAAGAACATAAGAGATGCCAATGTTGGATCAGGCCAAAGGCCCATCCAGTCTAACACTCTGTGTCACACAGTGGCCAGAAATACCAGGTGGCATGACTAAACACCAAGGTGCACAGAACGCTGTTCCCTTCCCACCGAAGTGGTACCTATTTATCTACTTGCAATTTCTTGCTTTCGAACGGCTAGGTTGGCAGGAGCTGGAACTAGAGACGGGAGCTCACTCCATCATGTGGCACACTCGGGTCTCGAACTGCTGAACTGACCTTCCACAGCCTGCAGTTCAGCGTCTTAACCACTTGAGCCACTGCAGCTACCCAGCCTGTGTCTTACCTCTCTGCATTTGATGTATAGCGATACCTGCTTGCATGAACTTTTGGCTCTTGTATTTGAAGTGCGCTGGGCCACACCACTAAACTCTGTCCCATACCACAGCCGCACATACACAGGAGATCACTATTCTTGCCTGTGAAATGTTGCCTGGCGTCTTCCATCTTCTTGTGATTAGGGAATGGGCTCCTTTCAATAAGCGGAAGAGTGCACAGTGGCCATCTACAACGTTCTTTCTCA
Source organism: Gekko japonicus (assembly GCF_001447785.1). Classification (NCBI taxonomy): domain Eukaryota; kingdom Metazoa; phylum Chordata; class Lepidosauria; order Squamata; family Gekkonidae; genus Gekko; species Gekko japonicus. The sequence continues at coordinate 14,367 of NW_015172212.1, read as the reverse complement.
AAACGAAAACCTGGAAGAAAGAATGCTGTAAGTGATCGATGAATATTTGCAATGCGACCTAACAGAGGAAGAGTGGGTATTATTTGGGAAGCTGCAGAGAAGATGCAAAGTAGGTGGTCAGAAGAAGACATTGGAATGAACCGTATTTTAATTAAGTTAACTGAAAGCTGAAATAAAAAGGCTAGGCGAGGCTAGAGGATGAACATAAGCAGCGGGTCAAAGAAGATGTATCCCCAATCTGACTGGCAATTATATCTCATAAAAGAAATGTCCCGAGCGATCAGCTCCCATCCAGCAAGATATCATGTAAACCCGAGACGGATGGAAAGATGCTAATTCAGGATGTGGCCAGGAAAACGGCCTGCAGGGGAAAGGCAATATTTTTTTAGAAAACAAAAAAATGCCAGATGTGCACATCTGTCATTCTTTGTCTTAATGGGCACTTACAACTGCACAACTTGCCAAAGACCTTCCTCCGCAATATGATTGTGGTTATAAAACGAACGGCGTGGTCAATAACATGATCTAATCTGATTGAAGGGGGCCAGTAAGAAAATTATTACCCACTTTACAACCCATTAACATCAAACCGACATTACAGGAATGCACACGCTAGATTAAAAACTTGCTTACTTAAAGCAAGGGGGTCTAAATAAACTCCATTACATGTTGTTTTTTTTTACTGTTGAAGCAAAAAAAAACCCCGAATACCCCCCTAGTGACCCCCTAGTGACTGGGCCAAGATGGGGAAGGGGATACGAGGCTGATCGGATGCTGAGTGAGATGGTTTTTGTTCCCTCTGACAATCACAGATAGATAGATGATGGGGAGAATGTAAGAAGGGAAGCCCGTTTGGCTGGCTAGCTTATGTGCTCGGTTTGAGAAACAGGGAAAAACAGGGTGCGGAGAAAAGAGCCGATATCTTGAATGTAGTTACTGGAATTTAGATGGCAGAGAGTCTGATTAGGAACTGAATGTGTCTTTGGGGATCTTTAATAATATTTACAGTGCTGAAAAGGCTAGATATGCATCCAGCTCGGGACAAACATTAGCAGTAGATGCGGCTTTTCAAGCTCTTCCTCTTATAACAAAGAGGACGAGCCATTTTACATTATGCGGAGGTCTTCAAGGCAAAGTAGGGTGCTTTCTAGCTCTAAACATGTGACCAAGATGCCTTCGTTTTATTAAGCGGAACTGCAGATTCTAACTTGGGGGGGAAAGAACTAAGGAAAAGGAACTCTCTTTTTAAAAAAGGGGGACTGGACTGAACAGGTATTCCTCTAGGCCAGAGGTGGCCAAACTGCAGTTTGGGAGTCTCATACAGCTAGGGTTGCCAAGTTGAAAAATCGCCGCGGCGGGGGAACTCCCGTTCGGCGTCTGGAGCACGAGTGCGCACGCCGCACGCACGTCACTCGGAAGTGACGTTAGGACGCCGGGCACGCTGAGGGTGGGGCCACGACCATCTGAGGGAAAACCATAGAGTTTTCCCTTGGATGACCGTGGCCCCGCCCCCAGCGTGCCTGGGCGTGGTCGCGTCACTTCCGGGTGACGCGCACGTCGGGGTGGGGTTCCCCCCAGGGCCTGCCCCCCCGGGGGGGCTTGGGAAGCCTACATACAGCTCTTTCACACCGTCTAATATAATGTTAATAAAAAGCAAATGTGTATCGTTTTCAATAAAAACGTGTGTGTGATATTTGTTCATGTCTTGTGGCTCTCAAACATTGGACATTTATTCTGTGTGGCTGTCACGTTAAGCGAGTTTGGCCACCCCTGATCTAGGCCAAACTAACTGCTCTTAAGAGGAACGTGGGTTCCTCTGCCATAACTGGTCCAATTTTCATGAGGAGCAAAATGCTCTAATTACAACTGACAAATTCTATTCCTGATGTCAGGTAGCCCTTTCATAAGTCTGGAATGTGGAGGGGTGCCCTCCCATTTTCTGTCTCAGCTCTCCCTGGCTCACCAACTGTGTGCTATCTTATGCTTGGCCTTGTAGATGTTACAGCTGCTGTTTTCTCGGCTGTGTAAGATAATTGCTTTGCCTGCTGCTTTGCCTGCCCCCGCGAACCATAGCCATTGGCTCATGCTTACCGGGGGAATTTTTGATTCTAGTATAAGTCAGAGGCCCTTGTATAGGCGGCCATCCCTAACACAAGCTGTAAACATGCCTCTAGTACTGGATCTACCAATAAACAGTTATCTTCTTATGAAGCCCTGAGTGGTGTTGCCTGACTAAAGACCCTGACACCTACCAACTCAGAAAAGCCAGATTCTAAGAATGAGGCAAAGAACGCTGAAATCCCAAAGAAAGTGAACAGCCTGGGAAGCTGTGTGTGTGTCTTGTCACGGTGACTGCAGTGGCCAAGTAGTTTCCCTTCTTTGTGCCAAAGCTTGGAGGTGGCACATCGGCTGGATCCCCACTAGGTTTGAGCTTGAGTCCCAGTCCTGTA
>NW_015172212.1:10737-11443 GCF_001447785.1 Gekko japonicus | reverse complement strand
ACCGCTCCATGACAACGGTGCTGATAAAGCAGCCCATCATTCCCCCGGCTAATACAGAAACCCAAAGGACCACCATTCTTGGGTGCTTTGTAGCTGAGTCAATTCACATGCTCACTGACAAAAAAAGAAAGTGTATCGTGGCGGTGTGGAAAGCGCCATCATCTCACAGCCAAATCATGGTGACCGCGTAGAGTTTTCAAAGCCTCCCTGGACTTTCTTGGTGGTCTCCCACCCAAGTAATGCTCAGTTCAGTTCATTTCAGTTAGCCTCTGTTGGCATAGAAATACCTTAAAAGAGGATTACTATAAAAGAGAAATATACACGTAAAACCATATAGAACCATACATATAGAACCGAGCATTTTACCAACGACATAATATTGCACAGAACAATTTGTTACAAGGTATTACTCATTTGGTAGATTTTTTCCTGGTGTAGCTTTATCGCTGACTGTAAAAACATGGCTACGCTCATTGATATTTCCGGAACAGAGCCATTTAGAAGAGCTGACTCTGCTTAGCTTTGGAGGTTTGAGGAAATCGGGGGTAGCCTGGACCAGGGGTCATTTCCTGCAGGAGCGTACAGGAGCGGAGTTCCGGCAGTAAAGAGCCCAGGGGGTGGGCACATGCAACAAGCCCCACCCCCTGCTCCCAGCAGCCCTTAGTCAGAGCAAGAAGCAGCCAGGTAAGTTGCAGAGCCCCCCCCC
>NW_015172212.1:0-10186 GCF_001447785.1 Gekko japonicus | reverse complement strand
GGCCCCCCCGGCCCAAAACAGTCCAGTGGCACCTTTAAGACCAAGTTTTATTCAGGTACAAGCTCTCCCTCCTCTGCGAGGACAGAACTGCATGTTCCCCACCCCCCAATAGCTAGCAATCCAAAACAGTCCAGTGGAGCCTGAGTGGTGGGCGTTGCCTGCTGACACACTTCCGGTGATGTCAGGGGGTGTGGCATATGCAAACGAGTTATGCTAATGAGTTATGCGAATGAGCTCCTGCACCTCTTTTTCTACGAAATGACCCCTGGCCTGGACCATTCAGGTCAGGTCTCTGTGTAATGACCCTGGACTTCCTTGGTGGTCTCCCATCCAAGTACTATCCAGGGCTGATGCTGCTTAGCTTTCAAGGGTCGCATCAGTGTTTCGTTCTCGTGGCCCTTTCTTACACACGCAGGGAAATGCTGATCACCACTTTGCAGTCAGGAAGCAATTTTTCTCCAGGCCAGTTTGGCCGGGGATCCTGGAGGTTTTTTGTCATCTTCTGGGCATGGAACAGGGGTCAGTGGGGGTGTGGGGGGGGAGGTATTTGTGAGTTGTTGATATTTTCCTAATACTTTTACAGAGAAAAACCCCAAACAAGAAAGAGGAACACCTAATATCTTTAGTTACATACCATATAGTTTTGAAACTCCACTGGCGAGTCCCTCTTTCAACTACATGGTATGTAACTATGAGAGAAAGTGATTGGGTATTCCACTTTCTTTGAGTTTTTATCTGAAAAGGTATTAGGAAAATATCAGTTCTGTTTTCCCAGTTCTAAGTCTTGAGAAACACGGAGATAATTTTGCCCTTATACTGCGCCCAATTAGCATAATAGGCCACACCCAACAGCAGAAACCCATTAGCATATTAGGCCACACCCCTGACAGCACAACTCATTGGCATATTAGGCCGCACCCCCATGTTACCAGAAGTGTGGTTATCCAGCCACACCCACCTTTTGCTTCTTATTCTGTTTACCCAGGGCTTTTTTGTAGCAGGAACTCCTTTGCATGTTGATTGATTGATTAGGCTACACACCCCTAATGTAGCCAATCCTAATGAGTTTCTGCGGTTGGGTGTGGCCTATTATGCTAATGAGTTCCTGCTGGGCGTGGCCAACTCGGGAGCCAGCCAGAACTCCGTTCCTGTGCGTTCCTGCCCAAAAATAGCCCTGACTGCGCCCCCCCCAAATTCTGATTCGCAAGTAGGTAGCTTATTATTTTTTTGTTACTTTATGAGGCTTTGCTGTAATTTTAGCTGGTTGCAACACATGGTACGTGTCGTGGTACATTGTCTGTTATATATCTGGTACGTTTTTTCTGCTTTATCCATTATCTTCATCATAGAAAATTGAGGTCACAAGACCTGACGAAGGCACACAGAAACGGGGTTCTTTTTACCAGCTCCCCATCGTCTTGCAAGCTCCATGTTGTGAACCTGACAACTCTCTCAAGTGTTACTTTCTTGAAACATTGTGCATGAGCTCTGTTTTGTTCATATCATCTAAGCCTGTGAATGTCCTCTACCTTTACAGCAACTGACACAATACAAATATTGTTTATATAAGCGAGGTATTTATTTCAGTCTTTATATACAATTCATTGTGCACAGTGCTTTAGTATTTGAATATAGCTTTCCACACATTGTACACAGTGCTTTAGTATTTGAATATTGCTGTCCACATTGTGGTCCTTTTGTTGTAGTAATTGTCTCCAGGTAGTGGCTGGAGGTCTGCTGGGTTTACTGATCTCCAGGTGACAGATCAGTTCCCCTGGAGAAAATGGCTGCTTTGGAAAGTAGACTCTATGGCACTATACCTCGCTGAAGTTTCTCCCCAAACCCTGCCATCTCCAGACTCCATCCCCCAAATATCCAGGAATTTCTCCAACCTGGAGCTGGCAACCCTATACAGTCACATAAGATGATTTGTGCTGGGAGAAAATTGCTTGGCAGGAGGCTGTGAGGAAAGAGCGGCAGGGCAGGGAAAGTTCATCTTTCCTTCTCTCATGCACCATTTTGCTCTCAAAATGAACCCCGTCACTCCCTGATTTATGGAGCAAGTCCATTTAAACCAACTGGTTTGCCACCATTGTGCAGTGGCTGATTTTTAGCGATTCATAATGTTAAAAAGTAAAATAAAAGATTCCAGCCTGGCTCGAAAGCCAGTCGAATCCAATTGTAGGGTTGCGGCGCTCATCTCCGTTTCCAAGCCGAAGAGCTGGCGCTATCCGAAGACGTCTCTGTGGTCACGTGGCCGGCGCGACTAGACGCCGAGGCGCACGGAACGCTGTTACCTTCGGCAGGGTTTTTTTGGTAGAAAAGGCCCAGCAGGAACTCATTAGCATAATAGGCCCCACCCAACAGCAGAAACTCATTAGGATTGGCTACATTAGGGGAGTGTGGCCTAACATGCAAAGGAGTTCCTGCTACAAAAAAAGCCCTGGCAACAAACAAGGTAAACAGAATAAGAAGCAAAAAGTGGGTGTGGCTGGATGAGCACACTTCTGGTAACATGGGGGTGTGGCCTAATATGCTAATGAGTTTCTGCTGTTGGGTGGGGCCTATTATGCTAATGAGTTCCTGCTGGGCCTTTTCTACCAAAAAAACCCTGCCGAAGGTAACAGCGTTCCGTGCGCCTCGGCGTCTAGTCGCGCCGGCCACGTGACCACAGAGACGTCTTCGGATAGCGCCAGCTCTTCGGCTTGGAAACGGAGATGAGCGCCGCAACCCTACAATTGGATTCGACTGGCTTTCGAGCCAGGGAACCACCTTGACCTTTACCTTGTGTTACTTATATCCTTGTGCTATTTATATCCCACCTTTGGCCCCGACGGGGACTGAAAGTAGCTTACGCCGTTCTCCTCCCCTCCATTTTATCCTCATTTGTGACGGGCCCAAGGTCACCCAGCGAGCTTCCGTGGCACGGGAGGGGATTCGCACCTGGGTCTCCCAGACCCAGAAAGTTGCATCCCATGCTTTTTCAGGGAAAGGGGTTTTGACTGGGTCCAGAGAAGACCCTGCAAGAAGAAGGGATGGTTGTGCTCTGTGGAAGGATGTGTCTGCCTGGCGTGGTGGTCTGACCGCTGGATTGGGGCCCGGGGCCCGAGAGAGCCCACTTCTCTGCCTGCAATAATGGCGCCCTCCCTGTTTCTTTGCATGTAGAACAACTCCTGGATCAGAGACCACGACGAGACAGGATCCACGCATTCGGGAACGCCGGGACCTTCCAGCGGAGGGATAGCATCGCAAAGCGGAGATAACTCCAGCGAACAAGGTAAGGGCTGCTGGGGCCAGATGAACCGGGGGCGGGGGGGACGAGGAGGTGCTACCGTGTCCTCCTAAAATGTCCCCCACAAAAAGGCTGCTTTGGTTACAAACAGAAGGGGGGTGACAGGTTTGGGGGGCCCTTGTTTTGGTATCATTTGTTCCCCTGAACTTGATCCTTTCTGAGAATGGCTTTGTTTGCATGCTGGGCAAGTGAAGTCATTTTGGAGCGAGGGCAATTCTCCTTGCATTGCTTGGCCCTCGCTCCGAATAGAAGCTGCACTGTCTCCTCCCCCGTTTTGAGCCCCTTCCCATGGACAAGGATGGGGGGAATTGCGCAGATTAGTGCAGGCAACCGCACGACAACCCTGTAAAGTAGACCCATTGCAGGGGAAGAGCTGCGGTTAAGACCTGAAGTTTAGCAAGTGACCTTGGCTCTTTGCAGGAAATCAGCAAGATTCTCAAGCCCTTTGGACACTGGACATTATCTATTCATTGACTGGATAAAATCGATCCTTATTTTGCTTCTTTGGTACAAAAGCCAGCGTGGTGTTGTAGTCGGCGTGTCGGTCTAGGATCTGGGAGGCCCAATTTCAAATCCGCAGGCTGCCATGGGTGCTTGCTGGGTGACCTTGTACCGCTCTCTCAGATGAAAATCACTCACTCCAACAGTACCGCTCTCTCAGATGAAAATCACTCACTTCAACAGCATTGAGAGCCAGTTTGGTGTAGTGGTTAAGTGCGCAGACTCTAATCTGGGAGAGCCGGGTTTGATTCCCCACTCCTCCACTTGCACCTGCTGGATGACCTTGGGCAAGCCATACTTCTGGCACAGCTGTCCTTGAAAAAGAGCAGTTTGTGTCAGAGCTCTCTCGGCCCCACCGACCTCACAGGGTGTCTGTTGTGGGGAGGGGAAGGGAAAGGAGTTTGTAATCCGCTCTGAGACTCCTTCGGGTAGTGCAGGGCGGGGTATAAATCCAATCTCCTCTCCTCTTCTTCATTGTAGGCATATGAGATAAAAACATGAGTTAACTTCCTAAAGAGCGCCCCTCCATCCTTATTTATCTCTTCTCAAGGGAAGTTTCATCTCAGCTTATTGCAGGGACTTTATGGGCAAAGGGTCTAGAGTCATAAAAGAAGATTTTATTGTCTGTGGCCTACTGCGGATTGGAATCAGAACTTTAAAAAGGGAATTAACGAGTGTGCTGTTCGAGCCAGGTTTCTGACACGGGCCTTTGGCATTTAGGTTTGTTTTCATCATCGGCACATCGGTAGCGCTGGCTTTCCACGCGATGATGAGAAGAGGAGTGAGCCGGATGCAGCTGGTGCGTAAACTGACCTGGAGGGCTGTGGTCTTATTTGTGATCGGAGTCTGCTTCCTGAACTATGGACCGGCAGATGGTCCGTGTAAGTATATCTTCCCTTCTGCTTTCAGTCTTCTGCTAGGGTTGCCAGCTCTGGGTTGGGAAATACTAGGAGATTTGGGGGGTGGAGCCTGAGGTGGGTGGGGCTTTGGAGAGGGGAGGGACTTCAACAGGATATAGTGCCATAGAGTCCACATTCCAAAATGGTCATTTTCTCCAGGTGAACTTGTCAGTAGCTTGGCAGTTCGAGACCCGAGTGTGCCGCATGACGGAGTGAGCTCCCGTCTCTGGTCCCAGCTCCTGCCGACCTAGCAGTTCGAAAGCAAGACATTGCAAGTAGATAAATAGGTACCGCTTCGGTGGGAAGGTCACAGCGTTCCGTGCAACTGAGAGGTTGGGGGAGTAATGACATTCAAGGGCAGGAGAGGGGCTGTGGCTCGGTGGAAGAGCCTCTGCTTGGCATGTAGAAGGTCCCAGGTTCGATCCCAGGCATCTCCAGTTAAAAGGACCAGGCAGGGGGTGATGGGAAATTCCTCAGCCTGAGACCCTGCAGAACTGCTGCCATGCTGAGTAGACAATACTGACCTTGATGGGCCAAAAGGTGTGATTCAATCTAAGGCAGCTTCATTTCAAAGCACCGTGATAAAACTAACGACGATTTCCACAGGGGTGCCTTCCTCCTCTTCAGCCACAAGGTCTTCAGTCCAACAGCTGTGGCACAAGCGCAGGCAAAGAATCTCGTTCGCTTGGCTAAAAACCCGGCTTCCTACGAAGGACTGCAAATTTGCAGCTTTGCATTTACCAGCAAAACCGCCAGTTCCTGCCCGTCAGAGCGCCGGCAGCTGGTGCCAGGCGCGTGTCCAGGCCGTTAGCACTTTTCTGCTCCCGGGGAGAGCGGCTGGCTAATTTCGTTTGGCAAAACAGGGAGGGACTTTTAGTGACAATAATCGGATCTGGAGACTTTTAGAAGCCACAATTACCAGCCCAGAGGTGTCTCCTTTCCGCTGCCTCCCTATGGCAAATCCCGTAAAGTGCTGCAAATATTTGGGAAAGCCTGCCGCGGGTGTGTGTGTGTGTGTGTGTGTTGTATACATGCGTGTACGTTATTTATCAAAATGCTTTCTTCTCTCTCTCTCCTGGCTGTTACATGCAGCATCCATTTTCCAGCAGAAACCAAAGACAGCTCTTTTTTTATATAGAGCCCCAGGGAAGGAAGAGAAATGAGAAGGAACGAAGTTCTTGGCACTCAGATTGGATATGTTTGCCATCTCCCCACCCCCACCCCCCGATCTCTCTGCTTCCACTCCGAATGCTGAGAACTCGTGAAGCTGTTATGCTCTTCGCTTCCAAATCCAGAGGTCTTTTTTTTAAAGTTTTTTTTTTAAGACGCTGAACTGCAGGCTGGAAGGTCGGTAGTTCAGCAGTTCGAGACCCGAGTGTGCCGCATGACGGAGTGAGCTCCCGTCTCTAGTTCCAGCTCCTGCCAACTTAGCAGTTCGAAAGCAAGAAATTGCAAGTAGATAAATAGGTACCACTTCGGTGGGAAGGGAACAGCGTTCCGTGTGCCTTGGTGTTTAGTCGTGCCGGCCACATGACCACGGAAACGTCTTCGGACAGCGCTGGCTCTTTGGCTTGGAAACAGAGATGAGCATCGCCCCCTAGAGTCGGATTCGACTGGCTTTCGAGCAAGGGAAACCTTTACCTTTACCTTTTTTGCTCCTTAATGGTCCTTTCCGCACTTGGATCTCACCTGGATTTATCCCTGGTTATAACAGCATCCATTTATCCCGGGACAAGTGTGGGGCGAAACCGGGGTGATATGGAAACAAAAAATAACCCGATATAATTACAGGGGTGACCTTGAGTCTAGTATAGAATGTATGTTTGGGAACAAGGTCGAGCCAGGATTTAAGGTCTAGTGCGGAAAGGACCAATGTTGCAGTTTTGATTTGGCAGTTCAGTGCAGATGTGCTATGATGTCCCTCTCTCATATTGTTGCCAAACTCCAGGTGGGGCCTGGGGATCTCCCAAAATTACAGCAGATTCTAGACACAGAGATGAGTTCTCCTGGAGAAATTGGCACCTCCGGAGGATGGGCTCGGCGATGGCATTAGACCCTGCTCTGGCCCCTCCCCTCCCTAAGCCCCGCCCTCCACAGGCTCAACCCTCCAATCTCCTGGAGTTTCCCAACTCAGCGCTGGCAACCCGGCTCTCTAACCACAAGTTTCAATTTTCTTTAAAGGAAGATCCTCGTAACTTTAGATTTTATTATTTTCTCAGAAAAAAGGTGGGATACAGAAGGGAAAAGGGGGTGGGGAAATACAAATTCATCAGGTTTGCCAAATAATATGAATTGTTACATACAGCAAGTAAGATCAACTATATTACATAATTCAAATATACAAGCCGACATAAAAACATCAGTGTTACAGAATTTTGGGACAGATGTTCTCTTTAAAGAGTAAACAAGAACTTTCCTAAAGTCAGGGGTCATTTCCTGCAGGAGCGCACAAGAGCGGAGCTCCGGCAGTAAAGAGCCCAATGGGGCGGGCACATGCAACGAGCCCCACCCCTTGCTCCCAGCAGCCCTCAGTCAGAGCAAGAAGCAGCCAGGTAAGTTGCAGAGCCCCCCCCCCCGGCCCCCTGGTCCAAAACAGTCCAGTGGCACCTTTAAGACCAAGTTTTATTCAGGCACAAACTCTCCCTCCTCTGCGAGGACAGATCTGCACATTCCGCCCCCGCCCCCATAGCTAGCAATCCAAAACAGTCCAGTGGAGCCTGAGCGGTGGGTGTTGCCTTCTGACACACTTCCGGTGATGTCAGGGGGTGTGGCATATGCAAATGAGTTATACTATTGAGTTATGCTAATGAGTTCCTGCATCTCTTTTTCTATGAAATGACCCCTGCCCAAAATTAACGATAATCTATTAATGATAAAAGGAATTACATCTTTAACAAGTGAATGGACTTCTGTGCTAAAACTGAATCACTGTAAAATCCTTAATATTGTCTTGATTGTTTATCTAAAGGAATGCACAGGAACGGAGTTCCGGCTGGCTTCAGAGTTGGCCACACCCACTACAGCCAAAACCTCTGTGTGCGTGGCTACAGAGGGAAGGCCTGGAGAGCAACAGGCACACCCCGGAGACTCCAAGGTGGGCAGGCCGGGGGGGCCCTGAAAGGATTGGGGAGGCATTTAAATGCCTCCCTGTGCCTTCCCCAGCCTGCCCAAGGGCCGGCTTGCTCGGGCTCCCCGCAGCCGCGGGGCACCCAGGGAAGCCAGGGGGGGAGCCATGGGGCACCCAGGCAAGCCAAGGAAAGGTATGGGGTGTGGCCTAATATGCTGATGAGCTGTGCTGTCAAGGGTGTGGCCTAACATGCTAATAAGTTTCTGCTGTTGGGTGTGGCCTGTTATGCTAATAAGTTCCTATTGGGCTTTTTCTAAAATAAAAAAGCCCTGATCCCAACGCTTTCGGATGTGGCTCCTTGTGATAAAGCGCTTGCCCTGGTGTGAACTAAAGGGAACACACATGAATCTTAAAGGAGTAGGAAACCCAAGGGAACTTTTGGAAAGCTTTGTGTCTGATCTTTCCAGCTGATATATCTGGAATTGGGGGGGGGGAGACTGGCAAACTAAATTCCCAGTCCCTTGTACTTTTTTCCTCCTGTGTGCTGTGGAGTTCAAACGTTTCGCACTGAGACTGAAAATAAAAGCTTTAAAATAACGGAACCAAATCACACAGCTGTCACGTTCTCATGCATATGCAAACAGCAAGCCAGGTAATAGAGACAAGGAATGTGATATTGTTTTTTGATTCCGATTTCTCAGTCATTGGCATGACTGAAGTCATATTGTGCTGAATCCTTGGAGGTTTCTGACTGTATAATAATAAGATATGGTTGAGAGCCGGCTCGTTTTGTGTGGAATTTGCTGCCTGGGGTTTTGGCTTCTGCCGCCGGGCTATGAGATTTCCCAAAGGTAGTGAGAAGAGACCCTGCAATGTATCATATGATCAAAAACCACATACCAATCCAGTTCACCTCCCCCTCCCGCCCCCAGGTCTATTATTTTGGTACTAATTCCATTGGTATGTTGTATTTGGCATTTAAAAAAAAAAAATAGGCCACTGGTGTTTTTTAAAGTATGACTGGTATATGTAGCAATGTCCCCTGCAATTTTCATTTTTTTAAAAAAACTGTATAGATACTGGGGAATTTCACATTACCCAGTTTCACCTGGTTTCAAGCAGGTAATGCTAGGTTGGCAGGAGCTGGAACTAGAGACGGGAGCTCACTCCGCCATGCGGCACACTCGGGTCTCGAACTGCTGAACGACCGACCTTCCACAGCCTGCAGTTCAGTGTCTTAACCACTTGAGCCACCGCAGTATCAAATACCAGTATAATCTCACGTTAAAAAAAAAAAAGAGATGGAAAGCTGGTAATATTATACGGCACCTTTCTGCTAGTCTGAATTAGAATGGCTTCGTCAGGTGACCTCCCCCTCCTGCCACCAGGTCTATTATTTTGGTACTAATTCCATTGGTATAAGTTGTATTTGGCATTTAAAAAAAAATAGGCCACTGGTGTTTTTGAAAGTATGACTGGCGTATGTAGCGATGTCCCCTGCAATTTTCATTTTTTTTTTAAAACAAATACCTGTATAGATACTATTTCAGTAGTCTTCTGAAATGCTTGACAGCTGCCCCTCACATGTGGGAATGTGAGGGATAGGAAGAGCAGTGGGAGATTGGAGGGTGATACAGCTGAGTTTATGTGGAGGCATTGATTGTTCAGACCAGCTGTTTCAGGGACAAGTTCGCATACGATGTGATGGCTGCAACATCCCGTGACGACTTGCAGGGGTCATTTCGTAGAAAAAGAGGTGCAGGAGCTCATTAGCACAACTCATTAGCATAACTCATTTGCATATGCCACACCCCATGACATCACCAGTAGTGTGTCAGAAGGCAACACCCACCACTCAGGCTCCACTGGGCTGTTTGGATTGCTAGCTATTGGGGGGGGGGAGACGTGCAGATCTGTCCTCGCAGAGGAGAGAGAGCTTCTACCTGAATAAAACCTGGTCTTAAAGGTGCCACTGGACTCTTTTGGATTGCAAGCTATGGGGGGGGGGGACTCTGCAACTTACCTGGCTGCTTCTTGCTCTGACTGAGGACTGCTGGGAGCAGGGGGTGGGGCTTGTTGTATGTGCCCTCCCCTGGGCTCTTTACTGCCGGAGCTCCGCTCCTGTGCGCTCCTGCAGGAAATGACCCCTGCCGACTTGCATGTGTACATACATGCTGGCATAGATAGGATGGTGGATTGATCCAGTGTTTCCAGTTGAGTTGGTTCACATCGAGGGGGGTAATAATCAGTTGCACAGAAATCAGAAGATGCATGAACATAAGCACTAGGGTTGCCAATTACCCGGAGGTCATTGGAGACTTCCTAGGATTACAGCTGGCCTCCAGGCAACAGAGAAAAATGACTGCTTTGGAAGGTGAACTATTTGGCATTATACCTGATTGATGTCCCTCCCCTCCCCAAACCCCG
>NW_015172211.1:20048-26722 GCF_001447785.1 Gekko japonicus | reverse complement strand
AATGCTCCGAGTGTGGAAAGAAATTCAGTCAGAGATGCACTCTTCAAGTGCACCGAAGAATCCACACAGGGGAGAAACCATTTGAATGTTCAGTGTGTGGAAAGAGATTAATTAACAGTTCTTCTCTTCAGCAGCATCAGAGAACCCACACAGGAGAGAAACGTTTTGAATGCTCAGAGTGTGGAAAGAGATTCAGTCAGAGTCACCATCTTCGAGTACACCAAAGAACCCACACAGGGGAGAAACCTTTTGAATGCTCAGAGTGTGGAAAGAGATTCAGTCGGAGTAACCAACTTCAACTTCACCAAAGAACCCACACAGGGGAGAAACCTTTTGAATGCTTAGAATGTGGAAAGAGATTTAGTGAGAGTCGCACTCTTCAGTGGCATCAAAGAACCCACACAGGGGAGAAACCTTTTGAATGCTTAGAATGTGGAAAGAGATTTAGTGAGAGTCGCACTCTTCAGTGGCATCAAAGAACCCACACAGGGGAGAAACCTTTTGAATGCTCCGATTGTGGAAAGAGATTCAGTATGAGTAGCAGTCTTCAATGCCATCAGAGAACCCACACAGGGGAGAAACCTTTTGAATGCTCTGAGTGTGGAAAGAGATTCAGTCAGAGTGGCACTCTTCAGACGCACCAAAGAACCCACACAGGGGAGAAACCTTTTGAATGCTCAGAGTGTGGAAAGAGATTCAGTGGGAATGGCAATCTTCAGTCGCATCAGAGAACCCACACAGGGGAGAAACCTTTTGAATGCTCAGAGTGTGGGAAGAGATTCAGTCGCAGTGGCAGTCTTCAGAAGCACCAAGGAACCCACACAGGGGAGAAACGTTTTGAATGCTCAGAGTGTGGAAAGAGATTCAGTTGCAGTGGCAGTCTTCAGAAGCACCGAAGAACCCACACAGGGGAGAAACCATATGAATGCTCAGAGTGTGGAAAGAGATTCATTCGCAGTGGCAGTCTTCAGAAGCATCAAAGAACCCACACAGGTGAGAAACACTAACGTAAAAGGCTAAGCTTGCTGACCTGCCATCAGCCCATCCACCTCCCTTACTGCAGTGGTAGGTGTCATCCCAGGTGGCTGAATGACTGGGCAAGGGGAACAGGCGATGGCACAGGCCCCAGAAGAGCTGAGGAAAAACTTCAGTGGATGGAGGCCGAGCCGGGAGGCAGTAGGCTGGGGAGAGCAGCAGGAAGCATCCAGGGGCCTGGCAAGTAGGGCACGCCCCTTTGCCTCGGAAAGGCACTCCCCAGTATTTGTTGTCCAGCTTGGTCCTGCAGGTTCTGGAGGAGAAGGCAGAAGCATGCGGTCAGAGAACTCCTCTCTGCTTGGCTCCAGAGGCAGCTGGGTTTGGGTGGGCAAGCAGCAGTGTGAGAGATAGGAGAGTCCGAAGGATCCAAGGTCCTGTGGGCTCCAAGGGAATGGTCTGCCTTGGGACCAGGCATGGCCATGAGAGACAGGGGCAGGAGCCAATAGAAGGGCCAAGGAAGGGATGAGAGCAGGGAGGGATAAGAGGGGAGCTCCGTCAGCAGGCCGGGGATGTCAGACAGCAACAGATAGCCGAAATGGCAGGACATTGGCTGAAGGGGAAGAGGACACGGGTGAGAGAAGACTCCTCTCCTCCCCAGTCTGAGATCAGGGAGATTCCCCAGGGACTCCACATGCCATGGCAGAAGGTGCTGCAATCTCAAATGTGCAGGTCGGGCATGAAACTCATGCGTGGAAAGAGATTCAGTTAGAGTGGCCATCCTCAGCTTCATCGAGAAACACACGTAGGGCAGGAACCATGTTAATTGCTTAGCCCCTGAAAAGAGCCTTTCTCCTATTTCATGCCTAAAAAACAACCACAGACCATACAAAGCATTGAAAAGTTGCATAATGTTGAGTCTTTCACCCTAGAGAGGCACGGTGGGGGGACTAAAGGTTTGTTGATCAGCAGCAGGTAAACAAGAGAGCTGCTGGGTCACATGACTGAGAGTGGTGGGGGCAGGTTGCTCAGAATTCTCAGGGAGTGACAGTTAAGAGTTGACTGTTGACAGTTAGAGGAGTTAGCTGGTGAGCTCTTGAAAGGGAAGGAGCCTCTGGAGCTGATTGTAAAAGCACGGCAGCAGTTTGAGAAAAACTGGGGCTGGATAACGCTCCTAACTGGTCCCCTCTAATGAGAGCGGATAGTGAATGGAGAGGAGAAACTGAATAACTCCTCAGTAGTCACAAAGCAACACGCACACTTCTCCAAGGCAACTTGTGAGTTGGTTAAAGGAAGGACTATGGGTCTGGAAGAGACTGGGAATAGCTGGAATAGTCTTCCCAGTCAGTCTCAGGGTGTCAGGGTCCCCAGTCAAAGACTCTCAGTACCAGGATCTTCAGAAGATTCAGTTTATTGAGTAGTAAATTGCAAGAGATACCATTTAACGCTTTGGGGGGAGGGGGTGTGCGTCTTCCATTGATTAAATTAAAGAGAAAGGAATTGATTTTCCCCCATTGATCCTCCCTTCCCCCACCTTGAGGAAAGATCCTGGGCGGAAAGACCCGCAGGAGTCGCCCCGCCCTTCTTCTTTTGGCTGGGGTGGGGGAGTGATGGGTCGTGGCTGGGGAGTAGCAGGAGGGGGAGAGAGGAGACCCTCCCCCCCACACCTGTCCCTGCGCTTCTTCCCCACCGGTCCCCTAACCAGCAACAACACAGCCACCTCTCCTTTGCTCTCTGGGGAAATTGTGGGAGGGGGGTTAAAGTGGGAGGGAAGAGATTTAGGGTTGCAAGTCTGCGTTGAAAGATTCCTGGAGATTTGGGGGGGGAGAACCTGGGAACGGGCGAGGGAAGGAAGTTTGGTGGGGACAGAATGGCACAGAGTCTGTCTTCCGAAGGAGCCATTTAGTCCTGAGGAACCCAGCACCGTAGTCCGGAGACCAGTTGTCACTTCAGGAGAGCTCCAGGTCCCCCCGGGTGGTTGGCAAGCCCAGTTAGAGCTCCTCCCCACCAACCCCCTCCCGGTTCACTTCCCTTTTCCATTTGGAAAACCGACTCCTCGCAGTCGCAGGCAGCTTTGCTACTCCCCTGGTTTTGTGGGGAGGAGGGGGCATCCCTCCAAGCCCCCCCCTGAGATTACGGAAGGGAGTTGCAGGATCTTTTCCGGGTCAGCCCTCATCTGGCACCCTTTGAAGACGTCCCCCTGTGGCCTGATTCACACAAGGAGAGACAGGGGGCAGAAACTTCCTCCTTGCATAGCTAGTTTTCTATAAGCAGGGAGCTTTCACATTATTCAAAGAAGCGTTAAGGAGGGCCCGTGGCTCAGAGGAAGAGCCTCTGCTTGGCATGCAGAAGGTCCCGGGTTCAATGCCCGGCATCTCCAGGTAGAAGCCCGAGACGCTGGAGAGCCAATGCCCCTAAGAACAGATTCAGGATAAGGTGGCTTCGTGCACGTTCATGTATTCATAGTTTCTGAGTTCAGGGCTGGACTCGCCCACCTGCCGCCTTGAGCCGGGCCGCCCAGTTCTGGCTCTTCATGGTCTTCCCACCTCCGCCCTGACCTCTCTTTGGTGAGTGGGTGTGGCTTCTGGCAGAGGCCAGGGACTCAGCAACCAGGAGCGGATTTTCGAGGCCTGGAGGAGACACGGCCAGAAGGGCGGCGGGGGGGTCCAGTGGGGAAGGGAGGTGGGGCCTTCCCCCCATAAAGAATGACAGGGTGGGGGAAGAGCTGTTAGGCCAAAGAGTCTGAGGTTCTCCAGAGCCTTCCTTGATCATCCCCAGGATCAGGAAATGTGCCCTGCAGCCGAACGGGAGAGAGGGTCAGTGTGGGGACCTGGAACAGAAAGAAATTTGTGTCGCAAAAGTTTCCCACCGTTTTTTCCCTCACCCTCCCAGGCCGCAGTGGAGAGTCGCCCTGGATGCCTCCTCCACCGGACTCTAATCTGGGAGAACCGGGCCTGATTCCCCACTCCTCCACTTGCACCTGCTGGATGACCTTGGGCAAGCCGTAGTTCTGATAAGAGCTGTTCTTGAAACAGGGTGTCTGTTGTGGGGAGGGGAAGGGAAAGGAGTTTGTGAGCCACTCTGAGACTCCTTTGAAGGGCGGGGTATAAATCCAATCTCCTCTTCTTCTTCTTCTTCTTCTTCTTCTTCTTCTTCTTCTTCTTCTTCTTCTTTTGGGCCACACAAGAGCTCCTCTGCATGCGCTCCATTCTGTCCACATCCTTTTTGAAGTGAGGCCTCTCCAGGTACGGCCTGACCAAAACAATGTACAGCAGGACTAGGACAGCTTGTGATTTGGATATTATGCCTCTGTTGATACACTCCAAGATTGCATTAGCCTTTTTGGTTGCTGCATCGCATTAGATGCTCATATCCAACTTAACAGTCCGGCCATCTCCCACAATCTTGTTCACACCCACACTGCTACCCAGAAGTGTATCCTCCATCCAGTATGTGTGTCCCTCGTTTTTGTTACCCAGATGTAGAACTCAGCACTTATCCTTGCTAAATTGCATCTTGTTCACCTCCGCCTACTTTTCCAGCGTATTCAGATCTCACTGAAATCTAGATTTTCCGGTGTGTTCGCTGCTCCTCCCAATTTGAAGGTACCTGCAGTGTGGTACCTCCACACCCTCATCCAGATCATTTATAAAAAATATTTAAAAGTACTGGGCCCAGAACTGAGCCCTGTGGCAACCCACTGAACACCTCCCTCCGTTCAGATGGAATGCCACTGACAACTACTCTCTGAGTGCGGTTCTCCAACCAGTTCCCTCTCCACCTACCTGTCCTGGAGTCCAGTCCACAGTCCTCTAGTTTACCCATCAGAACATCACGGGGAACCCTGTCGAATGCTTTACTGAAATCCAGCCCCTGGACACAGATGCCTCACCCGGCCCCCTTCTCTTCTCAACCCACCCCCCCCCCCCCACAGCCGGCCCCCAGCAGCAGCACTTTCGCTCCACAGGAGAGATGCGTCTGAGGGTCATGGAGGGGAAGAAACAGCCAGGAGCTTCTCCCCCCCCCTTCCTTCAGGTAGCTCCCTTGTGCTTCGGTGGGGTTCTCCGTAGTCACGTGACTGATGTCATTTGTACTCCCACCTTTCTTTTCAATTTTATCAGAACCATAAAATATAACCTGTTACAACAATAAGCCTCACATGAAAACAAGAAGACAAGGTTGGCAATAGCATACCTGTGGCGGCATAAACGTAAACTACCCATAACACTAAAATAACCTGTTTCTAACTCTTAGAAATACAACAATTCTTGGTAATGTGTTTTTTTAGGACTTACTTCTCGCTCTGCAAGGTACTGAACCACTGGGAACCATACTGCTTGGAATGCTTTGGTGTTCCACTGTGTTTGAGGAAACGTTATTTTCCCATAAACAAAATGTTCCCATAACTTGTTCTGCCAGCTGGATAAAGTAGGGGTACTCTTATCCTTCCATTTCTGTGCCATTATTATTCTGGCAATGGCTAGGAGAGTCGAAATGAATGTTCTTACTGTGTTTCCTTTACAGGAGTCCGGGAGTACACCCAAAAGAGCTGTCTCAGGAGGTGCAAGTAGGTTGTGTCCCGTGACGATGGTGATTCGGGCGAAGACTCGAGTCCAGAATTGTTCAATGGAAGAGCACGTCCACCAGGACTCCCACTTTTCTCATGGAGACCCGAGGTGGATTACTTGCAGCCAATCAGCGAGTGGATAACAAGAACCTTTGCATCTGCATCCAGATGGGCAGTCATGTTGGTTTGAAGCAGCAGAACACCAGCACTTCTTACCCTTTCTAATTGGTTGATAAATGTTCAAAAAATGTTAAATAGTTTTTACTGCTACATAATAAGCTTTTGATGCGACTTGATCCTTATCTCTTGTTGTTGCTTGTTTAATGCTTTTGATGTTCATTCTTGATGATTTAAAAACAAATAAAATATATATATTTAAAAAATGAAGCAGCAGAACAAACTTTCTACACAATCCAACTTTCCCCCCGATCTGCCTTCTTATACTTGAATACCTTACATCACAGAGTGAAATTCCACTCTAACTCATACTAGGTTGATAGTACAGAATTTTGATTAGGTAGAATATACAAAATGGTACTTGCAATTCATCATTGCGGCTTAATTTGGAAATGTTACTATACTTGCTTGGTTTTGCTGATCGCTTCTGTTTTACTGTTTGAAACCATAGTGCAACGTTTATGTTGAATTTTGTTAAACGTCTGTTAAAAATCAATAAAGTGTTAATGGGAAAGAACCACAGAATCTGCCGGGGCTCTCCCTTGGACTTCGGTACAGCGCCCCCTGTGGCCATGGTGGTGGGGGTCTCGAGACGGCCCTGGAAGTGGCAAGATCCAAAAAGGGAGGGGGAGTGAGGGGCCTCAGATAGGCAGGGGTCAGGGTTAATGTCACCCTGAGCGTCCCTCTGCCAGCACGCTGCGGACTTCTTTTTCTCTCTCTCTGCTGTCCTTCCGTCTCTCTGTCTCTTTCATCAGCATCCCACTTGGTTCCACAGCACACTCCTCCTCCCCGGCCCCTTCTCCACCCTGCCTTTTATGTCCCTGCCCCGCTCCCAGGACCGCCCATCCGGCCCGGGCCACGCCCTCCTTTATCAGGATGCCGGTGGGGCGTCTCCGGGGCGAATGCTGGTATGCCGGCGGCGGCTCTGGCGGCCTATGGGCCGCGCCAACACTCTGCG
>NW_015172211.1:0-19164 GCF_001447785.1 Gekko japonicus | reverse complement strand
CAAATAAGTTATGCTAATGAGCTCCTGCACTTCTTTTTCTACGAAATGGTTTTTACTATATTTTAAAACCCTGGTTTTAACTATATTTTTAATAATTAGTATTTCTGGTTGGTTTTAATTGTATTTTATGAAATATCTGTAAGCTGCCCTGAGCCCACCTTTGGCGGGGAGGGAGGGGTTCTAAATTGAATAAATAAATAAAATAAATAAGAGGAGATAGACCCTGGCTTAGACGATTTGAAAAGGGGGAGGCAAGGAAATAGTGGGGGAGGGGCATTCTATCAAGGGCAGTTAATTGTGATTTCTCAATGGAACCTCCATCCTCAGGAGTAGTGTACCTCTGGATGGCAGGGTGGAGCAGGAAAAGGCCTTCGAGCCCAGCCAATGGGCTGGCTTCTCAGAGACATCTGGCTGGCTGCCCAGGGTTGGATGGAAGCTGGACTAGGAGAGCCCTTGGTTTGATCCTGTTTCCCTTGGTTATGGGGGGATTACAAATGTAGAATACAAGCAAGTACACTTAATGGCCCAGAACTGGGGGGGGGGGTCATGCAGCCTCCCTCCATCACACCACCTGTGAGGGGTGCCAATCGCCAGCCCCCTCCCCAAATGTTGCACCCTCGGAAGTGAGTGATGGGCAGGGCTGGCCCGTCATTGACAAAATTTAGCCAGCTGCCTATGGGTGTTGGCTTGCTGAGGGCGCTGCTCTGGCCTGCCTCCACTCCGCCTTCCCCTCCCGCAGAATCCAGCCGAGCGAGAGCTAGGTGCAAACATCAGGCTGCTATTCCTATGGTGCAGCACCGGGTCTTCCGGAAAAGGAGGCAGCCTTTGCCACTGGTGGGGACACCATTCCAGACCTCGGGACAGGACGAGGGGAGGCGCACGTGGGGACATCCCTGGGTGGAGGAAAGTGGACCGGTAGCCTGCAGGGCCACGCATCGCGCGCGGCCGCCCCTCTCCTCCCCTCACGGCGACCGCCCTCCCAGGCCAACCCCCTCTGGCCGCACTCCTGCTCCAGAAGCAAGCGGCCCCATCCCGTGGTTCCAGTCAGGAGGGACTGCAGCAGGAGCACCCCCACCCCTTTGTCGTGCCCCTGAAACCAGACTGCTGGCGCTCGCAGAGGGGGTGAGGGGGCACCAGAAAATTGATGGGTGCACGGGGGGGCACCAGAATGGGTGGTTGCCTAGTGTGCCTAGTGGCAATGGGCTACACAGAGAACCCCCAGATGAGTTTCTTTGACTGGGGACCTGATGGAGCAGCCCCCTCCCCACTCTGGGAATCTTTGCAGAAGGTCTCCGGTTCAGTCCCCGGCATCTCCAGGTGAATGGTCCGGGCCGGAGGTGATACAAAAGACCTTAGCCTGATGGACCATTGGTCTGACTCAGCAGAAGTGTTGAGAGATAAGACTGATATTTCAGCAGCGGGTCTTCCGGCAAAGGAGGCAGCCTTTGCCACCGGCGGGGGCACCGTTCCGGACCTCTGGGGACAGGATGAGGGGAGGCACGCACGTGGGGACATCCCTGGGTGGAGGAAAGGGGACCGGCAGCCTGCAAGGCCACGCATCGTGCACGGCCACCCCTCCCTTCCCGGTGGCCGGCCCAGGCGGGTGGAGCCTGCTCTGGCTGCACTTCTGCTCCAGAGCAAGCGGCCCTGTCCCGCGGTTCCAGCCAGGAGGGATTGCAGCAGGAGCACCCCCACCCCCTTTGTCGTGCCCCTGAAACCAGACTGCTGGCGCTCGCAGAGGGGGTGGGGGGCATCAGAAAATTGGTGGGCGCACAGGGGGGGCACCAGAATGGGGTGTGTGTGCCTAGTGTGCAAAAAAACCTGGGGCCGGCCCTGGCAGTGGGCTACACAGAGAACACCCAGATGAGTTTCTTTGACTGGGGACTGGATGGAGCAGCCCCCTCCCCACTCCAGGAAGCTTTGCAGAAGGTCTCCGGTTCAGTCCCCGGCATCTCCAGGTGAATGGTCTGGGCAGGAGGTGATGCGAAAGACCTCAGCCTGACGGACCATTGGTCTGATTCAGCAGAAGTGTTGAGAGATAAGACTGATATTTGCTTTATGGATTGATGTTTGCTGACACACACCACATGGACTGTGCACCCCGCCCCCCATAGGCTCAAAGGCTGCTGTTCAAATCACCTGTTGTGAAAGTTACACATAGAAGGTGCCTGAGCTAAGCCTTACATGTTGATGAGGTTTTGAACACACAGCTATTAGCCTGAGGGAAGGAACCACACATCGCTATTGTGTGTCAGCCACAGGACAACTTGTATGAAAGCAGTCCCCAATGATGGACTGTTGAAAGACACGTATTCCACATCTCTGCTTTACATCTGAAAGAGCATTTCCTGCCAGATGCCTCTTTGATTACCTGGGAAAGGCCAGCTTCATCTGCACATCAAGGAGATTCCAGATGCTCTCTCTCTGAGTTAGATCTTCTTGTTCAGTCGCACAGTCAAGTCCGACTCTTCGCGACCCCATGGACCAGATCACGCCAGGCCCTCCTGTCTTCCGCCATCCTCTGAAGTTGGCTCAACTTAATGTTTGTTGCATCGATGACACTGTCTAACCATCTCATCCTTTGCCGTCCCCATCTTCTTTGACCTTCAATCTTTCCCAGCATCAGGGTCTTCTCCAGTAAGTGCTCCCTTCTCATTGGGTGGCCAAAGTATTTGAGCTTCAGTTTCATTATCTGGCCTTCCAGGGAACAGTCAGGGTTGATTTCTTTTGGGATCTAGATCTAGAGTTACAATATTGGCCAAACCCCTAGGTAGCCGCCCCTCACTACACGCATCCAATAAGATTAGTGATGGGACGGACTAACAGATAGGTGGATCCAGAGGATGGCTCAGTTGCCACCCACCCAAAGATTCACCTATAAAAGGTGAGGGAAGGTCTTATGTCCAGCTTTCTATACCAAAATCCTTTGTCTCTACGTGATCTCTTGGTCTGCAGCTGAAAGGTCCACACATGCTGGCTGGTTTCTAGCTGTGTGTTAAAAATCCCTAGTATTCTAATATTCTGACCCTTCATTCTTCATTGGAACAGACAAGCTTCAGGACAGATACGTATTGCTCAGCATCAACCTACCTCCTAATACCAAAGTGACTGTTTTAATTCTGTATTTCTGAGGAACTTGCTTGAATGTCTGTATGTGTCAGCATTGTGTGTATGTGGTTTATATTCTTAAATAAAAGACATTATTTTGAACATACCAGCCTCGACTCTTTCACTGGTCTGTATTTCTGAGGAACTTGCTTGAATGTCTGTATGTGTCAGCATTGTGTGTATGTGGTTTATATTCTTAAATAAAAGACATTATTTTGAACATACCAGCCTCGACTCTTTCACTGGGAAACCCCCGGGGTGGACTGGACCTTGGTATAAAGTAAAGGTAAAGGTTTCCCTTGCTCAAAAGCCAGTAGAATCCGACTCTAGAGTTGCGGTGCTCATCTTCGTTTCAAAGCCGAAGAGCCAGCGCTGTCCAAAGACATTTCCATGGTCATGTGGCCGGCATGACTACACAACAAGGCGCACAGAATGTTGTGACCTTCCCACCGAAGTGGTACCTATTTATCTGCTTGCAATTTCTTGCTTTCGAACGGCTAGGTTGGTGGGAGCTGGAACTAGAGACAGGAGCTCACTCCGTCATGCGGCACACTCGGGTCTCGAACTGCTGAACTACCGACCTTCCACAGCCTGCAGTTCAGCGTCTTAACTACTTGAGCCACCGCAGCTCCTTGGTATACACGGGCAAGAATCCAGATTAAATTTAATTTGCCAATTGCGGTAGATAAAGCAATTCGGCTAACGGAAGGCGGCTTCTTGTGTTCTCTGCAGGCACCACCCTGGCAGAAGAATCCTTTCCCACACCACCGGGAACCCAGGAGGAAACCAGCCCTCGCTCGTATGAGATCTGCCTCCTCCAGGAATGCTCCAGCTGGCCTCTCTCTCCAGCACAAAGAGGGGCTCCCCCCACACACACCTGCCCACAGCGTTCTCCTCCAGCTATCCCACGCCAGCCGTCCAGCTCCAGGGTGCAGACCCGGAGCACAGAATCATAGGATCACACAGAGTTGGAAGGGGCCCTAGAGGCCATCTAGTCCAACCCCCTGCTCAGTGCAGGACCGGCCCAAAGTATCCTGGACAAGGTTTTGTCGAGACGCTGCTTAAAAACCACCAGGGAGGGAGAGCTCACCACCTCCCAAGGCAGCCGATTCCACTGTTAAAACTACTTTTACTGTTACAAAGTTTTTCCTAAGACCATTCTTGTGAGTCCTCTCCTCAGCTGCCGGAACAGCTCCCTGCCCTCCTCTAATCAACAGCCCTTCAGATACTTTGAGAGCATCATCCCCGACCTCCTCTTCTCCAGACAGAACCTTCCCAAGTCCCTCAGCCTTTCCTCATAGGGCTTGGTCTCCAGGCCCCCGATCTTCCTCATTGCTCTCCTCTACACGCACCCCATTCCATCCACAATTTTATGAAGTGAGGACTCGAGAACTGCACACAATACTCCAGGTGCGACCTGACCAATGCAGTGTACAGCAGGACTAGGACATCTTGCGATTTGCATGTTATGCCTCTGTTGATACATCCCAAGATAGCATTAGCCCTTTTAGGTGCTGCAACACACTGTCTGCTCCTATCTAACTTATGTTCCACCAGACCTCACTTCACTTTGCTCACTTTGGTTGCCATGGTTATTGGGGGGTGGGAATTCCTGCGGGGAGGGTGTGAGTGAGAGTCTCCCAGTTCCAGAGATCAGTTGGGGGATGCCAGCTCCAGCTTGGGAAATCCCTAGAGATTTGGGGGTGGAGCCTTAGGAGGACGAGGTTTTGGGATGGAAGCAACCTCAGCAGGAGGGGACAATGTCATAGCGTCCCTAGCAGCCGTTCTCTCCAGCCCCCACCTGGAGGTTGGTGACCCTACTTCACAAGGGGTAAATGGCTAGTTTGGAAGGGCATTCTACCCCTCTGAAGTCTCTCCCCTCCGCAACCCTCCCTCCCCACACTTCATCCCCTGCAGTCTCTAGGAATTTCCTCACCTGGAATTGCAAACCTCTCCCCACCCAACAGCCAACCTGCATTTCTGTATAAAACTCCACCCTATAACCTCTATTTAGAAAAACTGTGGCCCAGTTGTGGAGGGGGGGCAGCCCCCCTTGCATTGTAGGAGCCCTCAGGTATTTGCAATTCAAACCGCCCCCCCCCCAGCCTGCCTCCCCCCAAAAAAAAATTATAGGCATTTCCTAATTTCTTTCCCTCCTCTTGGCAGTCTCCATATCCTTTCCTTGCCTCATTCTCTCCTTCTCAGCCGTTGACCACCCTTTCTTTTAGCTGCCTCCCCTCTTCAGCTACGTTTATTCTTTATTTTGAGACGCCCAAGAAGAGGCAGAAAGTGAAAACCCTAGGCTCTTTGTTTTCCCCATAAAGTAATTTGACTTTGACAAGAAAAAACACATAAATACAAAGGGATTTAAAAGGGGGCTTACATTTACTTATTTTAAAAGAATTATGAAGCCAGAATGCCAGCAGGGGGTTGGGGGCTATCCAGTGTTTTGCACGGAGTGTCTCTTAGTGGAGGTGTCAGAGAGCCCGAGGAATGGCGTTTGTTCAATCTTCTGGTAGTTTCCATAGGCGTTTCCCTGTCGCTCTGCTGTAGTATCCTGAGCCCCTCTTCCGGATCTGAGATCTTGTAGCCTTTTCCTTTATAAGGGAATTGAAGTATCAGAGGTGAGATCCAGTGATATTTGATACGTGCGTCCATTAGCCGGTTCGTCACCGGTTCATTTCTCTCTCTTTTTGAATAATTTCTTTCGGCAGATCAGAGTATATTTCTACCTTTTCGTTGCCAAACCGCAGATGACCTTTTCATTTTGCTTCTGTCAAGATTTGTTGCTTATATCTATGATCGATGAATGTAATCAGAATGTCCCTGGCCTGTCTCTTCGTTAGTAGGGAGGGGGGACCCAGACGGTATGCTTTGGAGATAGCTGCAGAGACGTCTTCTCCTGGTGTGACCGTTTGCATCAGCCATTTTATTATAACTCGTGCCAAGTCCATATTTTCTTCAACTTTTTCTCCAAGTCCTCGAAGTTTTACATTATGTTGACGAGAAGAGAGGTCCAGTTTTAGGGTTCTCTCTGCCAAAATATCATCTGTGGCTTGAAGGTGGATGATTTCATTTCGATTGTCTAAGCTATTATTAAAAGCTCCTTCGGCCATCTTTTTCGTTTCTGTTGTTTTCTTGTACTAAATCTAGACGTTCGTATATTGGTCTAATTAATAGCGAAAGCCTCTCTTCCATTGCTGTAAGCGCAGTGGTAAGGTCGGCATTTGTAATAGTTGATGCTTGATTTGCCACGCTATTTTTGTCTGCCGCCATTTTAAGCAGAAAACTGTCGATAGGCCCACGGCACTGAGATGTTGATTTTGGCTCCGTTCCTTGTTTTGGTTCTCTTTTTGAAAGCAGATTCTTGTAGTTCTTAGTTTTGTAAGCTTGTTCCATTCAGATTTTCCCCTATTTTGTGTGGGTATTCATTATTTTTGAGGTGAGGATCAGGGGTAGGTCAGCCGAGTTCTAAGCAAAGACGTCCATCTTGATCGGGCTCAAGCCACGCCCACCTTCTTCTTCAATGCTTTTGAAGACTGCCACTGTCACTGAATCTCAAAAGGTTTCTCTCCTGTGTGGGTTCTTCGATGCCTTTGAAGACTACCACTCCGACTGAATCTCTTTCCACAATCTAAGCACTCAAAAGGTTTCTCCCCTGTGTGGGTTCTCTGATGCAGTTGAAGAGTGTCACTCCGACTAAATTTCTTTCCACACTCTGAGCATTCAAAAGATTTCTCCCCTGTGTGGGTTCTTCGATGCTTTTGAAGAGTGCCATTCTGACTGAATCTCTTTCCACACTCTGAGCATCCAAAAGGTTTCTCCCCTGTGTGGGTTCTCTGATGTTGTTGAAGAGGGCCACTGTCACTGAATCTCTTTCCACACTCTGAGCATCCAAAAGGTTTCTCCCCTGTATGGGTTCTTCGATGCATTTGAAGACTGCCACTGTCACTTAATCTCTTTCCACACTCTGAGCATCCAAAAGGTTTCTCCCCTGTATGGGTTCTTCGATGCCTTTGAAGACTGCCACTGTGACTAAATCTCTTTCCACACTCTAAGCACTCAAAAGGTTTCTCCCCTGTGTGGGTTCTTCGATGCTTTTGAAGAGGGCCACTCCAACTGAATCTCTTTCCACACTCTGAGCACTCAAAAGGTTTCTCCCCTGTGTGGGTTCTTCGATGCTGTTGAAGGTGGCCATTCCGACTGAATCTCTTTCCACACTCTGTGCATTCAAAAGGTTTCTCCCCTGTGTGGGTTCTTCGATGCTTTTGAAGAGTGCCACTGTCACTGAATCTCTTTCCACACTCTGAGCATCCAAAAGGTTTCTCCCCTGTATGGGTTCTTCGATGCCTTTGAAAACTGCCACTGTGACTAAATCTCTTTCCACACTCTAAGCACTCAAAAGGTTTCTCCCCTGTGTGGATTCTTCGATGCTTTTGAAGTTGGCCACTCCAACTGAATCTCTTTCCACACTCTGAGCACTCAAAAGGTTTCTCCCCTGTGTGGGTTCTCTGATGCTGTTGAAGAGTGCCACTGTCACTGAATCTCTTTCCACACACTGAGCATCCAAAAGGTTTCTCCCCTGTATGGGTTCTTCGATGCCTTTGAAAACTGCCACTGTGACTGAATCTCTTTCCACACTCTAAGCACTCAAAAGGTTCTCTGATGCTGTTGAAGAGTGCCACTGTCACTGAATCTCTTTCCACACACTGAGCATCCAAAAGGTTTCTCCCCTGTATGGGTTCTTCGATGCCTTTGAAAACTGCCACTGTGACTAAATCTCTTTCCACACTCTAAGCACTCAAAAGGTTTCTCCCCTGTGTGGATTCTTCGATGCTTTTGAAGTTGGCCACTCCAACTGAATCTCTTTCCACACTCTGAGCATCCAAAAGGTTTCTCCCCTGTGTGGGTTCTCTGATGCTGTTGAAGAGTGCCACTGTCACTGAATCTCTTTCCACACACTGAGCATCCAAAAGGTTTCTCCCCTGTATGGGTTCTTCGATGCCTTTGAAGAGTGCCATTCTGACTGAATCTCTTTCCACACTCTGAGCATCCAAAAGGTTTCTCCCCTGTGTGAGTTCTCTGATGTTGTTGAAGAGTGCCACTGTCACTGAATCTCTTTCCACACTCTAAGCATCCAAAATGTTTCTCCCCTGTATGGGTTCTCTGATGCTGTTGACTATTGGCACTCTGACTGATTCTCCTTCTGCACGCTAAACATTTGAAAGATTTCTTCCCTGTGTGGGTTGTCAGATGCTTTTGAAGATTCCCACTCACAGTGCATCTTTTCCCACACTCTGAACATTCAAAAAGTTTCTGCGCTGTGTGGGTTCTCTGACGGCATTTAAGATTCCCCCTCACAACGAGTCTTTTTTCACACCAGATAGATTTACTTTCCTTCATTATCCTGTGTTTTGGAATAGGTACATTATGCTGTCTTCCATGTCTCTTCAGTCCACCTCGATTCCTGATGTTTTCTTTAAAATCTTCATTTTTAACTTTATCTGGCATTTGCTGATGAAGTTCTGCATCCTCCTCATTCCTCTGATCATCCTCTGCTGGGAAAAACAGAGTGAGATTCTGGGAGAGCCAGCAGGGTCCAAATGAATCTATGTGACTGCAGTAGATAAGGATTGATGGCCCTTTGGCCTTGTCCGGCTTAGCTGATCTTAACCACCCCTCCATTTTTACCCACAATATCTATTGTTTAAGGATATCTCACCCCCTCGAGTGCCACAGCTGAGCTCTTGCCCACAAGGACATTCTGAGCTGCCAGATTACAGGCTCTCCCTCCTTTCCCAGCGGGCTGCATGATTGTACGAAATGTTGCTCAGAAGTGAATCAGCAATCCCCATTAGCACTTCCTTGCCATTTTCTTTGACATAACCATGCAGGATACTCACTCTCAGCCAGCTCATTAGGAAAGGAAATGTGCTCTTGGGATCCTCTTGAGGAAATCCTCAGCCTTTCTTCAGCTGTAAGGAAGAGAGAAAGAGAGAGAGAGAGTGATCATTCTTCTATGGGGAAGGAATGAAATCCAAGAGTAAAAATTCTTCTGGAAGGATGAAACCATGGTCAAGATCAAAGCCCACCATCCCAACCAGTATAAGGGGGAACAGATCTGTGAGACAGAACAACCTAGTTCCCCCACGGGTTTACATGATTATTAAGTGGCCTACTCTGAGTTGCTGGTGTTTGTGACTTGAGTCTTCCTGCAGCTAACGTTCCTATCCTTTTCAAGGCTGGACTTTAAAATGTGGCTGGGTCCCTGCCGGCAGCGGCAGGCCCATGGTCGGGGGTGGGAGAGCCTGGGGAGGGTCTCCCCCTTGGAGCTCACCCGCCCGGCCTGAGGGTTGGACAGCTGCGGGCCCACGCCGGCTGAGACGAGAAGGGGGAGGACGGCAATGAGCGCTGAGTAGCTGGAACATCGGAGGCTGCCGGGTGCCACAAATCGTGACGGCGTTGCTGCTGCTGCAGCAGAGCTGGACGGGTGGAGCGAGGACTGTCGACGGGACGCAGACCCCTTCTCTGAACTGGATGAGTGTGGGGGGGCTTTGATCGATCAAGGAGAAGAGCTTGCAGCTCGGGAAAGCTGGGAGAATGGAGCGCCCCTACTGGCTGGCCCACAAAAACAACTAACAGGGAAGGATGCTGTGGTTTCCCCTCCTTCCCTGACTGATGTGGAACCAGAAACTGGATTGTAATGGGCAGGCAGCAACTTTTGACTGGCTGCTGACTTAAAGGAGAGAGATTGGATGTTTTATTACCCTGCAATGATAAATTGAGAATTGGATGTTTTGATTCTTAGGCAGACGATTTGCTAGAAATTATTGTTAATGTTAGGTTAGCTGTGTTTTGTGCCTGTAGAGGAGGAACAGCTCTTTCGCTAGCCCGCCAGCGGTCTGAGGCTACTGCGTAGGCTGGCTGGTGCGGCAATGCCTGGGCAGCAGATTCCAGTGCTCCTGGGGAGGGGAAAGTATGGCGGTGGGTCCAGGCCGAGAGTTAAGGGAAGGATGCTGAGAAACAGAATGGCTTGGCGTCCTTCCAGCCTGCAACCCATCCCGAAGGTTGTTGGCAGAGGGGCTAGGATTCAGGGGCTTGCCCTTCAAAGGTTTGTCTCCTTTCTCCAAGATCGGGGACAGAGGGTGGTGATAGGGGACCAGCGATCCCGAAGGCAACCCCTTGAGTGTGGGGTGCCCCAAGGAGCCGTGTTGTCCCCGATGCTGTTTACCATTCAACATCACAGTAATCCAAGTCTATGCCCCAACCACTGATGCAGAAGAGGCTGAAGTGGACCGGTTCTATGAAGACCTACAACACCTCCTAGAACTAACACCAAAAAATGATGTCCTCATCATCATAGGGGACTGGAATGCTAAAGTAGGAAGTCAAAAGGTAACTGGAATAACAGACAAGTTTGGCCTTGGAAAGCAAAATGAAGCAGGGCAAAGGTTAACAGAGTTTTGTCAAGAGAACACACTGGTCATAGCGAACACCCTTTTCCAACAACCTAAGAGGCGACTCTACACATGGACATCACCAGATGGGCAACACCGAAATCAGATTGACTATATAATTTGCAGTCAAAGATGGAGAAGCTCTATCCAGTCAGTAAAAACAAGACCTGGAGCTGACTGTGGTTCAGATCATGAGCTACTCATTGCAAAATTCAGACTTAAACTGAAGAAAATTGGGAAAACCACGAGGCCATTCAGGTTTGACCTAGATCGCATCCCTGATGAATATACAGTAGAGGTGAAGAATAGATTCAAGGGTCTGGATTTGATAGATAGAGTGCCTGAAGAACTATGGACAGAGGTTCGTGACATCGTACAGGAGGCAGCAATCACCACCATCCCAAAGAAAAAGAAATGTAAGAAAGCAAAGTGGCTTTCTGATGAGGCTTTACAAATAGCAGAGGAAAGAAGGAAAGCGAAAGGCAAAGGCGAAAAGGAAAGATTTACCCAACTGAACGCAGATTTCCAGAGAACAGCAAGGAGAGATAAGGAGGCCTTCCTGAATGAACAGTGCAAAGTAATAGAAGAAAACAATAGAATGGGAAGGACTAGAGATCTCTTCAAGAAAATTGGAGAAATCAAGGGAGCGTTCCATGCAAAGCTGGCCATGATAAAGGACAAAAACGGTAGGGACCTAACAGAAGCAGAAGAGATTAGGAAAAGATGGCAAGAATACACAGAAGAACTATACAAGAAAGACCTCAATGTCCTTGACAAACACGACGGTATAATCACTGACCTTGAGCCAGACATCCTGGAATGTGAAGTTAAATGGGCCTTAGAAAGCATTGCTAACAACAAAGCTAGTGGAGGTGATGGTATTCCAGCTGAGCTATTCAAAGTCTTAGAAGATGATGCTGTTAAAGTTCTGCACTCCATTTGCCAGCAAATTTGGAAAACGCAACAGTGGCCACAGGATTGGAAAAGATCAGTATACATTCCAATCCCAAAGAAGGGCAATGCCAAGGAATGTTCAAACTATCGCACAATTGCACTCATATCACACGCTAGCAAGGTCATGCTCAAGATCCTACAAGCTAGGCTTCAACAGTACGTGGATAGAGAACTACCAGAAGTACAAGCTGGGTTTCGAAGAGGTAGAGGAACGAGAGATCATATTGCCAACATTCGCTGGATTATGGAGAAAGCAAGAGAGTACCAGAAAAATATCTACTTCTGCTTCATTGACTATGCTAAAGCTTTTGACTGTGTGGATCACAACAAACTATGGCAGGTCCTTAAAGAGATGGGAGTACCAGACCACCTCACATGTCTCTTGAGAAACCTGTATAAGGGCCAAGAAGCGACAGTTAGAACCGGATACGGAACAACTGATTGGTTCAGCATAGGAAAAGGAGTACGACAAGGATGTATACTGTCACCTTGCTTATTTAATATATATGCAGAGTACATCATGCGAAATGCTGGCCTGGATGAATCACAAGCGGGAATTAAGATTGCTGGGGAAAAGATCAACAACCTCAGATATGCAGATGATACCACTCTAATGGCTGAAAGTGAAGAGGATCTAAAGAACCTCTTGCTCAGAGTAAAAGAGGAGAGCGCAAAAGTGGGCTTGAAGCTCAACATCAAAAAAACTAAGATCATGGCATCCGGCCCCATCACTCCTTGGCAAATAGAAGGGGAAGCTGTGGAAGTAGTGACAGACTTCACGTTCCTGGGATCCCAGATCACCGCAGACTGTGACTGCAGCCATGAAATTAAAAGACGCCTGCTCCTTGGGAGGAAAGCGATGGCGAACCTAAACAGCATGATAAAAAGTAGAGACATCACCCTGCCAACAAAAGTCCGCATGGTCAAAGCAATGGTATTCCCAGTAGTCATGTATGGCTGCGAGAGCTGGACTATAAGGAAGGCCGAGCGCCGAAGAATAGATTCTTTTGAACTATGGTGCTGGAGGAGACTCTTGAGAGTCCCTTGGACTGCAAGAAGAACAAATCAGTCAATCCTCAAAGAAATCAACCCTGACTGTTCCCTGGAAGGCCAGATAATGAAACTGAAGCTCAAATACTTTGGCCACCAAATGAGAAGGGAGCACTCACTGGAGAAGACCCTGATGCTTGGAAAGATTGAAGGTCAAAGAAGACGGGGACGGCAAAGGATGAGATGGTTAGACAGTGTCATCGATGCAACGAACATGAAGTTGAGCCAACTTCAGAGGACGGCAGAAGACCGGAAGGCCTGGAGAGAGCTCGTCCATGGGGTCGCGAAGAGTCGGACTCGACTGTGCGACTGAACAACAACATGAGCTTTTGTGAGTCACTGCTTGCTTCTTCAGATGACCTGTATCCGAAGAAGTGAGCAGTGACTCTCAAAAGCTCATACCCTACCACAGTTTTTTAAGTCTTGAAGGTGTTACTGGACTGTTGCTCTTTTCTACTGCTACAGGCAGACTATCACGGCTACCCATCTTGATCTATCATTTGGATATAAAGCACTGAATCCCAGCCAAAATTACATATTGTATGCCTTCATTTGTTAGGTAGAAAGCACACACTGTGTAAATGCTGTCTTGATGATCCTTGTAAAAATCCCGTGTCTTAACTCAGTCTCCATATTGCAGATCAGAGGTGTGCAGGGAATTAATTGCTTAAGGCTACTGTTGAATTCATGCTTGGAGGTACTGGGGGCTTCGCAGTTCCTTCTTAATCTACTATACCAAGCCTGCCCTCAAGAACTGTGTGTGGCCTGAAATAATCCAGTAAAATGCCTGTTAAGCTTGTAATGTTTAACTTCAGGCTAATAAGCTGACTTCATGCTTTGCTGACCTGGCTAAACAGATGCTTCAGAGCTGACAGGTTTTCAGTTTGAACAGCCAGAGCTGTAGTGTAAAGCAGTTGGTCCTCGTTACTACTATTGGATAGTTGTACTACTTTTGCATATGAAGACTTCTAATCATGCTGCAGTTCTAATTCGGGAGCTTTTGGGGGCAGGCATAGCACTCTGGCCAAGGAATTCGTCAATGTTTCAGCCACCGAACTCTGTGTTTTTAGCTATTCAGGCTGCTGAATTCAGGCACTCCTGCTCAGTTAGCACATGGACTGCAAATTAAAATGTTTGCCATAGTGTATCCATGTTGCTTTCAAGCATAGGTTCCTCAAGGGCAAAATATGTAGTGCAATAAGAATTAAAATTAGAGTTGCCAACCTCCAGATGGTGGCTGGAGACCTCCCACTATTAGAACGGGCTCTCCAGACAACAGAGGCTCTTTTGTAAGCTGCCAAGTCCACTGCTTGTGTAAAACTGGCTCTCTGATTTCGCCTACATAATGTGGCAATAGGGTTTTACCTGCAAAGGGATCTCCAATCTTGGGTAGTGTTTTGCTAAACCTCTCTTGCTGGCATTAACAAGTGGATGGGTACAAGTTGGGTCTGCTTGGCTGCTGTCTCCTGTAACTTGCCAGTGATTCCCACATCAGAAGGGAGGATATTTGACGTGACCCTCATACTTGAAAATAGTAACGTGATTCTCAAGTATGTCATAGCATCTTGGCTAATCGTAATTAGCCTCTGGAAAAGGAGCTGCGCCAGTTGCAGCCCAGAGGCCTGCACAATCTCAGACTCTGCCAATCTTGATACTCTCTTGGGTGCCTTTTGAATTCGTTTCGGGAATTTGTACGAACTTTCTTCTCCGAGGCTCTCAAGAGAAGACTAGGATTGTTCAGGGATATGTGATATGTTTTTTTCTTCTAGCTGTCTTCCAGTTAGAATGAGCAGAATGCCATCCATGGGTTTTAGGAAGCAAGTTTACATGATTAGACTCACAGAATCATAGAGTTAGAAGGGCACCTCCACGGTCATCTAGTCCAACCCCCTGCGCGATGCGGGAAATTCACATGTACCTCCCCCCCAGTGACCTCTGCTCTATGCCCAGAAGAGGGAGGAGGGACAAAAACTCTCCAGGATCTTGGCCAAAATTGACCTGGAGAAAATTGCTTCTTGATCCCAAAGTGGCGATCAGCATTTGCTTGGGCATGTGAGAAAGGGTCATGAGCACTAAGCACTGATGCAACCCTTCCTGCCCTCCCTCTTACGATCTGCCTGAGTTCCCAGAATCAGCATTGCTGTTAGATGGCCATCTAGTCTCTGTTCAGGTGAAATCTAGCCTCTTATTAGGTGAAATCTGCTTCAGAGTTTCTCGTATCCGAAGTAAGAAAACCTGAACTGGTAACTTGTTCGTAATGCGATATGGGAGTATTGACTCTTATGTGATATCATTGTACGTATGCTGATCTCCTTTCCAAAGATTTCAGTAAATATAATATCTTCAACTCCTAAAAGCTATAATGCAAAGGCCCTAACATTGTCTGTGTGTACTAGGCTTCTGTGCCTTCCTGTATTCTCAGGGGAGCTGCCCCAACCTCAGGCAGGTAGCCCAATTTGCTGGTGGAAGGTTGGTTGGTAATTGGAGCAGAAAAGCTTCCCTGTTTGCTTGCTTAAAGGAGCTCATCAGGATAGTATTCTTAATGGCTGATCCCCCCCTTTTAATTCTGAGGGTGCTGAGGGAGAATTCCTGTAAACAGAATAGTTTGGCTAATACTCTTGCATGTTCCATATAACTGTTGTGTAGTAAAACTCAGGGTTGTATTACTTCCCAGTAAAAGCATTTATGCACCTTGTGTGTAGATGATAGCAAAAGCTTGTGAAGCACGTGACTTGGGTTGTTGGGTGCATGACACAGGGTAAGAAGCAATAAGCAGGTCATAAGAACATAAGAGACGCCAATGTTGGATCAGGCCAAAGGCCCATCCAGTCCAACACTCTGTCACACAGTGACCAAAAATACCAGGAGCCATCAGGAGGTCCACCAGTGGGGCCAGGAGATTAGAAGCTCTCCCATTGTTGACCCCCCCAAGCACCAAGACAGAGCATCACTTGCCCCAGAGCCTCTATCTATACCTTCTGGCTAATAGCCACTGATGGACCTCTGTTCCATATGCCTATCTAATTCCCTTTTGAAGCTGTCAATGCTTGTAGCCGCCACCACTTCCTGTGGCAGTGAATTCCATGTGTTAATCACTCTTTGGGTGAAGAAGTACTTCCTTTTATCTGTTCTAACCTGACTGCTCAGCAATTTCACTGAGTGCCCAGGAGTTCTTGTATTGTGAGAAAGGGAGAAAAGTACCTCTTTCTCTACCTGCCCTATCCCATGCATAATCTTATACTGTGTCACACAGTGGCCAGAAATACCAGTGCCATCAGGAGGTCCAGCAGTGGGGCCAGGACATTAGAAGCCCTCCCACTGTTGCCCCCCCCAAGCACCAAGAAGACAGAGCATCACTTGCCCCAGAGCCCCTAGCTATACCTTGTGGCTAATATCCACTGATGGACCTCTGCTCCATATGCTTATCTAATTCCCTTTTGAAGCCGTCCATGCTTGTAGCCGCCACCACTTCCTGTGGCAGAAGGCTGGAGTGGGTCGTGGAAGGTAGCTGTGCCCAATTATACCCTGGTAGCCATGTTTGTGGGGGAAGATTTAGCAGAGCAGATGGCTGTGAAACCCAGAGTCCATGAACCTGAGATGGCAGAAAAGGAGGCCAATCCAGAGGATGATGTCTACCTGCAGTTCTTACACGACTTTGAAAATGTTCCCGAGCAACCCAGCCGAAAAACTGATGTCTACCTGCAGTTCTTAAATGAATTTAAATATGTTCCTGAGTAACCCAGCCGGAAAACCGATGTCTACATAGGGGTGGTAACCCGTCGTCAGTCTGAGAAGCAGCAGCAAGGTGAGCACACCCCGGCAACTTCTCCAGACCCTGTTGCAGAGCCGATGGTGGTAGAGTCTCCTCCAGTGACTCTGACTGCATTCCAGAAGGATCAAGAAGAAGATGCCAGCATGGAAGAAGTCCGTATCAACTTTGATTCCATGATCCCATCTAGTTTGGATAACTTTCCACGCAACTGTGTTGCTCAAACCAGTGAACAACAGCATCAGCAACTAGAACCCAACACTGCTGGGAAAACTGAAGAGATGGCATTTCCACAGCCCTTGGAAAGTAGGTCCACAGGTGGAGCAGAAAAGCCAAGAGTTGTGAAACCACCTGAAGAGAAAGTGGAGAACAGTAGGCTGACTTCAGTAAATGGCCATCAGAGTGGAGGAAACGAGAGTCCGTTGTTCCTCAAGAAGACTGAGTTTGCAGTGCCAGTACAACATTTCATTAGTGTTCATTTGCGAGCTATTTTGCAGATAAAGTCTTGGCGCTCCGCCGCGATCTCCCCGCCACAGTTGAAACAGTGACTGAACTCGAGGCCATGTCTTTGACTCTGGGTCTGGATTGTTTTAGCCCGCTCAGCTTACAGGAAGTTGACAGGCTGCTCATATCTGTGCGTCCAACCATGTGCAGCCTTGATCCGTGCCCTTCCTGGCTCATTAAAGCGGCAACGAGGGGTTTCAAGGTGCCCTGAGGGAGATTATCAAGAAGTCCCTCTCTGAGGGGCGGTTCCCAGGGGCACTCAAGGAAGCAATGGTCCACCCTCTCCTGAAAAAAAAAAACTCTGGACCCGGCTGAATTGGCCAACTATCAGCCGGTTTCCAATATGCCCTATTTGGGCAAATTAATTGAGAGGGCGGTGGCGATACAGCTCCAGGGCTACCTGAAGCACGCTTCCACCTTAGACTCCCCTCCCCCCAAAATTGGGAAAAATATATCCGTATCCGAATTTTACCGACATTTTTTTGCACACCCCTAACACGCTGCAACAAGAGGTGCCATCTAATACCACATATTTCATGCATTAGATGGAACAGTTTGCTTTCCTTGTCTTTCTGTAGCTGAGCTGCAGCAACACTGCCGTTTAGTGATCTTTTATTTTAAAATTGTTAACAAGCCTTTATCTCTGGCTTGGGTGATGGCCACAGCTCTGGCCTCTGTTGCCCCTGGGAAAGTACACACACATGAACAACACATGAAGCTGAGTTTTACTGAATCCCACCCTCGGTCCACTGAAGTCAATATTGTCTACTCAGTCCTGCAGAAGCTCTCCAGGGACTCAGGCAGAGGTCTTTCACATCACCTCCTACCTGAACCTTTGAACTAGAGGTGCTACCAGGGTTTGAACCTGGGACCTTCGGCATGCCAAGCAGATGCTCTGCCAGGGAGCCACAGCACCCACCCCACCCCAGTAGCGGGACAAGCCTCAAAACTGTGAATAGCTGTTCAGTATTTTGATTCACGCCTCATCCAATGGCAGCAATTCGCACCTTTGGCACCAAGGAAAGGTCCTTACCCAGAAGGGCCACATTCTCATAGTTCTCCAGCATGACTTCCCTGTACAGAGCTCTTTGTCCCGGATCCAGCAGGGCCCACTCTGCCTCAGTGAAATCGATGGCCACCTCCTCAAAGGAAAAGGGACCCTGAAGGAAAAAGCAGGTTCCCTCGTCAGAGATCACGCCAGGCAGAGACCAGACATTGGAAGGGAGTGGTCTGGGGAGGGACAGGATGTCAGGCTTGGGGTGGGTCAAGGGAACGGCACTCAGACGCCTTGCAGAAACTGCAGTCACAACTGCTCCCCTGAGAAAGGAGGAGGGACCCAGGCTGTCCCTCCTGCTCATCCCACTGTGGGAGCAAAGCCAGCGAGCCTGGGGCATTTCTGTGTAACTGCCTGGACCGGTTGAGGCCTCTCTGTTGGGTTCCTCTCCCATAGGTCTTTGCAGGCTTAGCTACTGTCATCTCTCAAAGCTGCTCTCTAGCCTGACGAGGCACTCTGCTCCAAAAAGAATGGTTTCCATTTCTTTGGGTCTACCATTTCACCCTCATACTGTGTCAAAGACGCCTAGTGAAAAGGTTTGTAGCTTCCGACCAGCAACATCCTTGACTGTCTAGGGTAGCTTGGGTATGAGTTCAAGGTGAATATTGTTCTCTTTAATTTTGATATTCTTCTGCTAAAGGTGTGTTACTTCACGAGGGCTGACCCCTTGGGTACTGAGGGTCTAAATTGTTGAAGACTTCTTTGCTCTGGGCTGGTCTTCAATCAGCTCTCTGTGAGCTCTTGTTGACTAGACCAGGGGAGCTCTGTATTTCACAGTAGTAGTGCACTAGGTTTGTGTTGAAGTATTCTACGCTGAATATGGTAATGGTATGTTTTCATCCTAAAAGATGTGTAAGTGCTAAAGTGCTTTTTGTCCTTAGGAGTCTTATATTGTAGGTAACCTGGTTTTGTTTGAGAACTCTGGTCTCTCTCTGTGTTGATTCGGTCACTCCCTTCCCAGCCTCCACCCAACCAACAAGAGAACTAAAGGGGATTGGGAGGTGGGGTCCCAGGGAAACAGTCCAGAATCCCGTAACGCTCATCTCTCCTACCTGGACTGGAGGTACGGCAGCCGTTCCCACACCTCTGAAAAGACGGTGGCTCAACAGCGACTCTTCACTGCCTGTTCCTGAGAGAAAGGAGGGAGGAAGGGAGTTTGCTTGCTTGCTCCCTGCTTCACACACCCACTCTTCCCACGGTTGCGAAGCCTCACGCTGTGTTCGTTCAAAACGTTTTTATATACTTTCTACTGAATTCTGGGGGAGGCA
>NW_015172210.1:24367-26183 GCF_001447785.1 Gekko japonicus | reverse complement strand
CAGGAAATGACCCCTGACTGTAACTATAACAAGGCACCACCAACTTTATAATTGTTTAATTAGGCCTACCATTTTGCTTCTCACCTTGACACGGAGAGTACTCCCTCTTTCTGTGTTACACCTCTGAGCGTGCCAGTCACGGCTGCTGGCGAAACATCAGGTCCTACGATGCCAAGACCACGGCCAGACAACCTGGAAAAGCTGCAACAGCCAATGTTTAATTTAGTGTTTTTGGCAATCTCTGATGGTGTTTTCTACTAGTGGAATTTGTGTATTTGGGAACGCCTGCGACACTCGTCTTTTCCCTTTGTTGTTTGGACCCACCTGGAGGTTGGCAACCCTAGATTTGTGACTTCAACCCCCAGGTAGCTCCTGTCCCAGGAGGGAACGTAGCAAATCCCTCCCCTTGGTTTCTGCCTGGCAGGGTTGCTTGCCAACACTGGGATGGGAAGTAACAGATTTGGGAGGCGGAGCCTAGAGAGGGTGGGGTTTGGGGAGGGGCGGGACCTCAGCAGGGTATCATGCCACAGAGACCACCCTCCGAAGCAGCCGTTTTCTCCAGGGGAACCAATCGCTGTAGTCTGGAGGCCAGTGGTGATTCCAGGAGATCTCCAGGTGCTACCTGGACGGTGGCAACCCTATGAGGCAAAGAGCAGTTGTGGCATTCTGGCATTTAAAAAAAATATATATATTTCCAAATTTCCCAACAAACAAATCACAAACTAAGCAGTAAAGCCATAAAAGTAATGGTAAAGGTTCTCTCGCTCGAAAGCCAGTCGAGTCCGACTCTAGGGTTGCGGTGCTCATCTCCGTTTCAAAGCCGAAGAGCCAGCGCTGTCCGAAGACTTCTCCGTGGTCATGTGGCCGGCATGACTAAACACCAAGGCACACGGAACGCTGTGACCTTCCCACCAAAGTGGTACCTATTTATCTACTTGCCATGTCTTGCTTTCGAACTGCTAGGTTGGCAGGAGCTGGAACAAGAGACAGGAGCTCACTCCGTCTTGCGGCAACTCGGGTCTCGAACTGCTGAACTACCGACCTTCCACAGCCTGCAGTTCAGCGTCTTAACCACTTGAGCCACCGCGGCTCCAATAAAGCCATAGAGGGGTCATAGAAACCAGCACAGATCCATCATAACAAATACATTATAATTCA
This sequence comes from Gekko japonicus, assembly GCF_001447785.1. Classification (NCBI taxonomy): domain Eukaryota; kingdom Metazoa; phylum Chordata; class Lepidosauria; order Squamata; family Gekkonidae; genus Gekko; species Gekko japonicus. The sequence continues at coordinate 25,025 of NW_015172210.1, read as the reverse complement.
GAACCATCATAACAAATACAAAGTAATTCAGGAACAGAGACTGATAACAATGTGAAAGAGAAATGGCGTAGAACTATCTTTCGGCTCTGCTCCTGCAGAGTGCAGGGGGTTGGACTAGGTTACCTGCAACTCTAACATTCTGTGATTCTATGAAACGGCCAACATTTTAAAACAAGCTTTTACCAACTGGAAACAGAAGAGAATTCTGACTTGACGTGGTCAAAAATTAAACAGTTGCGGCTTTACAGGGCGACTCTGCTATTAGCGCGCCATTCGGGCATTTTAAAGTTGAACTGAATTGTCCACATTGCATTGGGAATTTAGCCGCCTTCTGCGGGCTGTGGGTAGACAATCGCCGTGCGGCCATTTTAAACGGAGGGCTTGATGTTATTTTATTTAAAATATTTTATTTAAAATATTCGCCGCCTTTCTTCCTTCGGGAGCTCGAGGCAGCTTACAACAGAGATAAAACACGTAGAATAAAATACATCACACACAGAAAAAAGCATAAAAACCAAAAGGTGTGAAAAGGAATAAACCAGCAGCAAGGGGCCCGCAGGCCCTCAAATGCCAGGGGCACAGGTGGAAATATCCTGATGGAAATGGCACATCCGATCCCCCAAAAAGCACAGAGGCGGTTCCACTCAACAACTTCCGT
>NW_015172210.1:13953-24009 GCF_001447785.1 Gekko japonicus | reverse complement strand
GAGCGTCTCGGAGGGCAGCTGCGTTGCTCTGTGGTGGAAAGAAGAGCTGGATTCAAAACCAGTATTTATTTATTTACTTCCTTCTTCTTTACCCTGGCTGACGTCATTCTCCTCCCCACCATTTTATCCTCACAGCAGCCCTGTGAGGTAGGTCAGGCTGGGAATGCGTGACTGGCCCAAGGTCATAAACCAGAAAAGGCGCTGTGTAATGAACACAGTCCAGGGCACTATACTGAAGTGCAAAAGGGAACAGAATATTTATGCAAAACAAAATGTGTACAAACAACTACAATATGGTGTCTACAAACAACATACAACAACCTGCTAGGTTGGCAGGAGCTGGAACCAGAGACGGGAGCTCACTCCATCATGCGGCACCCGGGTCTTGAACTGCTGAACTACCGACCTTCCACAGCCTGCAGTTCAGCGTCTTAACCACTTGAGCCACCGCAGCTCCTATGCAGGGGGAAATAGCCACAATTCACATCAAACTAGTTTGAGCAGGGGCAACCGATCATGAGTAGAAAACATTCTTACACTGTCAGTAAGCCAGAGGGTTTCTCTGGCACAGAGTGGGAATCGAATCTGGTTCTCCCAGATCCTATTCTGACACCCTAACCCCTACCCCGCACTGGCTCTCAATAGTACCTTGTTGGGCTCTAAGGTGCTTCTGAATTCAGGCCTGTAGCCACAGTGGGGCATTTAGGGGCGGTGCCCCCTCACTCATGGCCCACGCCCCACAACTCCCTCTGCCCCTGCCCTTACCTGCTGGCTGTGTTCGTTTGCTTCTGCCACTACAGGAGGAGACATACACAAATATATATCACTGTCTATGCTCCCTCTAAGTTGTGGAGTCCTGTGAGCAAAAATTCTACTTTGTGAGCTGCCGGCATTAAAGTTGTGAGCGAGCAGTTTGGCTACTGCATAAGTTAGTTGGCTCTGGAGCCCTCCTTCCTGAGTGAAGACAAAAATGTGTGAGCCGGAGGCTAAAAACCTGTGAGCTAGCTCACAGTAACTCAGCTTAGAGGGAACACTGATCACTGTGTACAATAAATATATATGTTTATGGTAAAAAGGTAAAGGTCCCCTTGCTCGAAAGCCAGTCGAATCCGACTCTAGGGTTGCGGTGCTCATCTCCGTTTCAAAGCCGAAGAGCCAGCGCTGTCCGAAGACGTTTCCGTGGTCATGTGGCCGGCATGACTAAACACCAAGGCGCACGGAACGCTGTTACCTTCTTATGCTTTATTCTTTTTATATTTTTCAATACTGTTGTCTAAATATTGGTATCAAATATGATCAAAAATATATTTCACCCAAACAATACATAGTGGAAAAATATGTTTCACCCACACAATACATCGAGTACAGGTTTACATTCAGACAGCACCTTGCCAGTAGCACTATCACTAGTCCAGTAATTTACCCGTTTCGAACTAATCTTTTTCAAGGACCGTGATGTATATATAAAGGACATAAGGCGCAATGATTTTTCTTTGTGAGCACGAAAGCTCTTAAGACAGCAGCATAGTCTAGGGTCCCATCAGAACTGAAATAGACAAAACTATTAATACAGCAATACAATTTCATTCCACACTGGCCGGCCAGCTCTCCTACGGCCTAGTAGGAAACTAGGATGGAAATACATTGGTCCGTTTAAGGTGAAACGGTTGTTCAGTGAGGTGACTGTTGACCTAGATCTCCCCAAGAACCTGAGGAATCTTCATTCTGTATTTCAATTCAGCCTCCTGAAACGGGATTCTGGCTCCAGGACCTGGCGACCGTCACAGCCGGTGCCCCCTCCTATCATGGTAGAGGGCGAGGAACATCATGAAATCTCAGAGATCTTGGACTCTAAGCTCAAATGGGGGAAACTGTTTTATTTGGTGGAATGGCAGGATTTTGGACCCCAGCACCTTGAATGGGTGGAAGTAGGGTATATTCGGGCCCCTAGACTGTTGCGCAAGTTCCACCAGGAGTTCCCGGACAAACCGGGTGGTCTCCCGGAATGGGCGGGAGAAGCTGGGTTTTGTGGGGGCAGAATGTCAGCTATGCTGCCATGATGTTTATGGGGCTGGGGTTCATTTGCTTGACCTGTGCACCAGCCGCTCCTGCATTCCTTCTTTGCTTCTGTAGTGCTTCATTATCACTGACCTTGTAGATTGCCGGGTGTAGTGTCTGGGCATCAGGTAACCGCGGGATCGCTTTCGATTCCCAGCTTTGGCTCTAACGGCCTGGGGCCCCTTCTCCCACGTGCGGGAGTCAGGCCTATTAGCCTATGGATGGGGGTGTGTGCATACGAATACCCTATTTCCCATTGTGCTTGTAGAAACGTCGCCATTCTTAACAGTGACCATGTTACTGAATCTATAGCTCTGCAATAAAGTATAACCTTTCTGACAAGCGTGTACTCAGTTGTTGGCTGTGGACCCTGACAACAGTCCCCTTGAAGGAAGCCTGTTTTAAGTATAGCCCTTTGCCAACTTCACCAGACATCAATCTGTACTGACGTTTTGGTTGTATACAGACTTATTTATCTAAATAAAAGATGGAGGATCAATTAACTAACATTTATTAATCAAAATAGTTTCAGAGGGCGGCAGTGTTAGTCCATAACAGAACAGCGAGATTTGAGTCCTGAGATGAACAAGATTTTCAGGTTGCAAGCTTCCAAGAGTCAAATCTGATGAAGGGAGTTTTGACTCGAAGAAGAAGAGGAAGAAGAAGAGGAAGACACTGGATTTATACCCCACCCTTCACTTGGAGTCTCAGAGCGGCTTACAAACTCCTTTCCCTTCCCCTCCCCACAACAAACACCCTGTGAGGTAGGTGGGGCTGAGAGAGCTCTTTCCAGAACTGTCCTTGAGAGAACAGCTCTGACAGAACTATGGTTTGCCCAAGGTCATCCAGCCTGTGGCTCAGTGGCAGAGCCTCTGCTTGGCATGCAGAAGGTCCCATGTTCAGTCTCCGGCGTCTCCAGTTAAAAAGGACCAGGCAGGAGGGGATGGGAAAGACCCCTGCCTGAGACCCTGGAGAGCTGTAGAGAGGGGCTGTGGCTCAGTGGCAGAGCTCCTGCTTGGCATGCAGAAGGCCCCAGGTTCAATCGTATCTCCAGTTAAAGGACCAGGCAGGAGGTGATGTGAAAGACCTCCACCTGAGACCCTGAAGAGCTGTTAAGAGGAGCTGTGGCTCAGTGGCAGAGCCTCTGCTTGGCATGCAGAAGGCCCCAGGTTCAATCTCCAGCATCTCCAGTTAAAACGACCAGGCAGGAGGGGATGTGAAGGACCTCTGCCTAAGACCCTGGAGACCTGCAGAGAGGGGCCGTGGCTCAGTGGTAGAGCCTTTGCTTGGCATGCAGGAGGTCCCAGGTTCAATGCCCGGCATCTCCATTTAAAAGAACCAGGCAGTAGGTGATGTGAAAGACCTTGACCTGAGACCTTGGAGAGCAGCTTCCAGTCTGAGCAGACAGGGGTCTGATTGCTGGACAGAGTGTCTGATTCAGTCGAAGGCAGTCTCATGTGTTCATGTGAAGGGTGACCTCGATTTGCGACGGCACCTCTTACGCTGCAGGCTGAGCAAGTGGGCGAGTCCGGGATGGTGTAACTGATGAGACAGACAGCCATGATCGGTAGGGCTGGGTGGCCCCGCTCACTTGACTCAGCGTGCAGCAGCGTCATACATCCATGTGACAGAGCAGAGGTAGTTTGGCCACAATTGTTCATAAACTGGTTTTCTCCCAACTGAAACGTATTTCCTTGGAGTTTTTTGTGCCCTTCCATCAGCTTCCGGGGACAACCGAGAGGCCCGTTCCGACCTTCCCTTTGGCCCAGGCATGGTGAAGGACAGCCTCTTCTCCCGTGAAACCCTTTTGAGGCCTTGTTGACATACGATTTGCCGTAGCCAAGTAGTCTAGGCTGGAAAGTGGGGGCGTCTGGCTGCAGTAACTATGCAGGGCCTCTAAGGGGCAGCGCAGATCCAGAATGCTAGATGTGCACCTCCGTCTAGTAGAGGATACTCTTTTACATTTGTTGTTGGCGGCAGCTATTACCCAGAGAGAATCAGGCGGGGTAGCCGTGTCGGCCTGAAGCAAGAGAAAAAAGCGTGAGTCCAGGGGCACCTTTAAGACCAACAAAGTTTGAATCCACTGACATTTTGAAGACCCACAAAGTTTAATTCTGGGTCTAAGCTTTTGTGTGCAGGTACAAAGTGAACGTCCCATTCTGTTGCCTGTCCCAGCTTATACCCAGAATGAAACTTCACAGCCGAACAAAGTTAGAGTCCGGTGGCCCCTTGAAGACCAAGAAAGTTTAATTCTGGCTATAAGCTTTCGTGTGCGTGCACAAAGTGAATGTCCCATTCTGTTGATTGTCCCAGCTTATACCCAGAATGAAACTTTACAACAGAAAAAAGTTAGAGTCTGGTGGCATCTTCAAGACCAACGTGCACACAAAAGCTTATACCCAGAATTAAACTTGTTGGTCTTAAAGGTGCCTGTAATGTATCCAGTCCAGACAAGTCCAGAGACAAACGTCGAGCTTCGCTCCAAGAGACAATGGACTATGCGGATCCTAGCCCGCTCCAATCAGGGGGCTAGGTTCCCGGCCGAGAGCCTATGGGACTCTCGGCCACTGTAAATAACCTATAGGGAAGTAGGGGTGTGTTTTGGGTGGCGGTTTCTTGGGAGATATAAGCCGGCCTGCGAGCCGGCCAAAGTTGTCTTGTTCTGGATAGAATAAAGTACGCTTTGCTGAAATCACTCTCCGTTTGCATACTTTTTAGTGTCACCGGACTCAAAGTTGGTTCTACCCAGAGAGAAGTCTGGTACCCACCCGGGAGCAAAGAGGAAGTGGAGACTTTGCCGTTTGGAGACTTGGGACAGCTGTGGTGTTTTCTCAACTTCCCGGGACTTGAGGGAAGGTCTATTGTGCATCTATTCCTTCACAAGATCATTCCGCTTTCTGCCAATAACCTTCCAAATTATCCTGCCATCGTTGTCTGTTCAACCTTCTTGCTCCTCTCTGAGGTTTGTAGGTGTCATTCTCCTGTTGACTGCTGCCCCCTGGTGAGAGAAAAGCTCTATTGCATCCCCTCGGAGCAGTGAATAACCGGCCAAAGTGGCAGGCAGGTTAGTAGTCCCTTGTGGCAAAAACACACACACACACACACACACACACACACACCAGCCATTCATGGTGGCCCAGATGGAGATTCAAAGAGATCTTGGGGTTGTAGCAGAAAGCGGGTTGAAAATGTCAGCCCAGTGTGTGTGGCAGCGGCGAAAGAGGCCAACTTCATGCCGGGGATTATTGGGAAAGGGATGGAAAATAAAACAGCCAATACTGTAGTGCCCCTGGAATGGAGCTAGGGTGCGGCTTCAGTTGGAATACTGTGTATCACTCTGATTGCCGTTATCTGATTGCCGTTAGCTTGGAGAAACGACGACTGAGGGGAGACATGATCGAGGTTTATAAGATTATGCATGGGAAAGGGCAGGTAGAGAAAGAGGTACTTTTCTCCCTTTCTCACAATACAAGAACCCCTTGTGGGCACTCCATGAAATTGCTGAGCGGTCGGGTTAGAACGGATAAAAGGAAGTCCTTCTTCACCCAAAGAATGATTCACACATGGAATTCACTGCCACAGGAGGTGGTGGCGGCTACAAGCATGGACGGCTTCAAAAGGGAATTAGATAAGCATATGGAGCAGAGGTCCATCAGTGGCTATTAGCCACAAGGTATAGATAGGGACTCTGGGGCAAGTGATACTCAGTCATCTTGGTGCTTGGGGGGGGGGTCAACAGTGGGAGGGCTTCTAGTGTCTTGGCCCCACTGGTGGACCTCCTGATGGCACCTGGTATTTCTGGCCACTGTGTGACACAGAGTGTTGGACTGGATGGGCCTTTGGCCTGATCCAACATTGGCGTCTCTTATGTTCTTATCTCAAGAATGTCGCAGAGCTGGGGAAAGGGCACAAGAGGGCAGCCGAAATGACTAAGGGCCTTGGCCTCTGAGCCTCGTTTTATCAGCCCTCCCGGCTACTGAACGAGATGGACCACTGGTCCGATTCCAGCAGGGCTTTTCTCATATTCCTGATGGTGGAAAGTACTGCCAACAAATTGCAGCCAACTTAAGGTGACCCCGTAGGGGTTTCAGGGCAAGAGATGTTCAGAGGTGGGTTTGCCCTTGCCTGCCTCTGCGTAGCAACCCTGGACTTCCTTGGTGGTGTGGTCTCCCTTCCAAGTACCAACCAGGGCCGACCCTGCTTAGCTTCTGGGATGTGACGAGATTAGACCAGCCTGGGCCATCCAGGTCGAGGCAAGAGACAAACAGAGGTGGTTTGCCATTGCCTGACTCTGCATCACAACCCTGGTATTCCTTGGTGGTCTCCCATCCAAGGGCTAACCAGGCCGACCCTGCTTAGCTTCCACGATCTGACGAGCGCGGGCTCGCCTATTCAGACAATTATGAACCCCGTGAAGAACAGACAGAGCACAATGTCCCCTCCATCTTTATAGTACTAAAATGTTAAGTTATCCAACGAAATTAATCGACAGTGATTTAAATAAAGATAAAGGTTTCCCTTGCTCGGAAGCCAGTCGAATCCGACTCTAGGATTGCGGTGCTCATCTCTGTTTCCTAGCCGAAGAGCCAGCGCTGTCCGAAGACGTTTCCGTGGCCATGTGGCCGGCATGACTAGAGGCTGAGACGCACGGGACGCTGTTCCCCTTCCCACCGAAGCGGTCCCTACTTATCTACTTGCCATTTCTTGCTTTCGAACTGCTAGGTTGGCGGGAGCTGGGGCCAGAGATGGGAGCAAGGATACACATGCATTTCAGGGGATTTTTAAAAGATTAGACACAGGCACAAAGGGGTCTGTGAGTAATGAGACATTATAGCAGGGTTCCCCAATGCGGTGCCTTCCTGGCGCCCCCACTGAGTGTTTTGAGGATGTGGGCGGGGCCTGATGGGGCGTTTGCCCAGCAGGGCCTCTGATAGGCCACTGGAGAGTTGATTGGCTGTGCAGTTTTTTTAAAAACGTTGCTTCGCCAGCAGCTTCCACCGCAACACAAAGATCTACGCCGTGCGACTGAATCCTGGAGCAATCATTTTGTGGCTGGCTCCGCCTCCCGTGGCACTCTAGGATTGCGGTGCTCATCTCTGTCTCCAAGCCGAAGAGCCAGCGCTGTCCGAAGACGTTTCCGTGGCCATGTGGCCGGCATGACTAGAGGCTGAGACGCACGGGACGCTGTTCCCCTTCCCACCGAAGCGGTCCCTACTTATCTACTTGCCATTTCTTGCTTTCGAACTGCTAGGTTGGCGGGAGCTGGGGCCAGAGATGGGAGCAAGGATACACATGCATTTCAGGGGATTTTTAAAAGATTAGACACAGGCACAAAGGGGTCTGTGAGTAATGAGACATTATAGCAGGGTTCCCCAATGCGGTGCCTTCCTGGCGCCCCCACTGAGTGTTTTGAGGATGTGGGCGGGGCCTGATGGGGCGTTTGCCCAGCAGGGCTTCTGATAGGCCACTGGAGAGTTGATTGGCTGTGCAGTTTTTTTTAAACGTTGCTTCACCAGCAGCTTCCACCGCAACACAAAGATCTACGCCGTGCGACTGAATCCTGGAGCAATCATTTTGTGGCTGGCTCCGCCTCCCGTGGCAGCCATTTTGTGGCTGGCACCGCCTCCCGAGGCTGCCATTTTGGGGGCAGCCATTTTTCACTGCACCCACCGTGCCGTTTCAGAATTCCAGATGTGCCTGCAGGTTCAAAACGGTCGGGGGGACCTGCCTTATGGCCAAAGGGAGCCTTCCTGTTCAGAGGCAGGCGCTGGGGGCAGACGGTGTGGGCAGGTGGCTATTGCCAGAGGTCTCAAATTGTCAGTTGTTGGAAACAGAGAACTAGGCCCTTGGTCTGACTTGGAGAGCGAGTGTGGCACAGTGGTTAGAGTGGAGGAGTAAGACCTGGGGGGCCCAGGTTGGAATCCCCAGTTGTGCTACAGAAGCTACAGAGGCAGTTTGGAGTAGTGGTTAAGAGTGCAGACTCTAATCTGGGAGAGCCGGGTGTGATTCCCCACACATCCACATGAAGCTGCTGGTGTGACCTTGGGTCGGTCACAAGTTCTCTCAGAGCTATTCTCTCAAGGGCAATCCTCGAGAGAGCTCTCTTGGTCCCACCGACCTCACACGCAGTGTTCCCTCTAAGCTGAGTTTGTGTGGGCTAGCGCACAGTTTTTTTAGCCTCCGGTTCACACATTTTTTTGTCTTCGCTCAGGAAGGATGGCTCCAGAGCAAACTGATTTATGCAGGAGCCAGATCACTCGCTCACAACTTTCATGCCAGGAGCTCACAGAGTTGAATTTTTGCTCACAAGACTCCGCAGCTTAGAGGGAACATTGGCTGGGGAGGGGAAGGGAAAAGGATTGTAAGCCGCTCTGAGACTCCTTCAGGTAGTTTGGTGTAATGGTTAAGTGCGCGGACTCTAATCTGGGAAAACCGGGTTTGGTTCACCATTCCTCCAGTTGCAGCTGCTGGATGACCTTGGGCAAGCCATAGTCCTGTCAGAGCTGTCCTTGAAAAAGAGCAGTTTCTGTCAGAGTTCCCTCAGCCCCACCTACCTCGCAGGATGTCTGTTGTGGGGAGGGGAAGGGAAAGGAGTTTGTAAACCCCTCTGAGACTCCTTGGGGTAGTGAAGGGCGGGGTATGAATCCAATCTCTTCTTCTTCTTTTACCTCACAGGGTGTCTGTTGTGGGGAGGGGAAGGGAAAGGAGTTTGTCAGCTGCTCTGAGACTCCTTCGGGTAGTGAAGGGCAGGGTATAAATCCAATCTCTTCTTCTTCTTCTTTTACCTCCCAGGGTGTCTGTTGTGGGGAGGGGAAGGGAAAGGAGTTTGTAAGCCGCTCTGAGACTCCTTCGGGTAGTGAAGGGCAGGGTATAAATCCAATCTCCTCCTCCTCTTCTCTTCTCACCGGGTTACCTTTGATCAGTCACCCTCTCTCAGCCTAGCCTACCTCAAAGGGTTGTTGTGGGGATAAAAGGGAGGAGAGGAGAATGATGTAAGCCGCTTTAGGTCTCCATTGGGGAGAAAGGCGGGGTAGGAATGGAGTAAGGAAAGAAAGAAACGGTGCCAGGGCACAGCTTTCGCCACTTTAATCACGGTGCAGAGGGAGAGACTGCCAAGTGGCTCCCGGACTCACCTGTCTGTGACGAGCGTCACTCGCTGAACTGCGGCGTTGGACACGAAGGTCACAGGATCCCAGATCCAGGTCTCCCTTTGCACGAGGTCGGCCCGAAAGACGAGGGACGGCCACCTCCCGGTCTCTTGAACTGCAACCTCCGGAAATCCAGCCTTCCTGTCCCGGAGATGAAGGGCAAAGGACGGCTTCACTGCGAGAGTTCTGCATGTACCTGGCTATGCTCCCTCTCAGCTGTGGGATTTTGTGAGCAAAAAATCTACTTTCCGAGCGGCTGGCATTCAAGTTGTCAGCGAGTTGATGTGGCGACTGCATACATTAGTCTGCGCCGGAGCCCTCCTTCCTGAGCCTAGGCAAAAATGGGTGAGCCGGAGGCTAAAAAACTGCAAGCCGGCTCACACCACGGGTCATTTTGTAGAAAAAGAGGTGCAGGAGCTCATTTGCATAGCTTATTTGCATAGGCCACGGCCCCTGACATCACCGGAAGTGTGTCGGAAGGCAACACCCAACCGCTAAGGCTCCACTGGACTGTTTTGGATTGCTAGCTATTGGGGGGGGGCGGGGAACGTGCAGATCTGTCCTCACAGAGGAGGGAGAGCTTGTACCTGAATAAAAACTTGGTCTTAAAGGTGGCACTGGACTGTTTTGGACTGTTTTGACTCTGCAACTTACCTGGCTGCTTCTTGCTCCTCGTGGCCCAACTGAGGGCTGCTGGGAGCAGGGGGCGGGGCTTGTGGCATGTGCCCGCCCCCTGAGCTCCTTACTGCCGGAGCTCTGCTCCCGTGCGCTCCCGCAGGAAATGACCCCTGCTGGCAATGCTCCCTCTCAGCTGTGGGATTTTGTGAGCAAAAAATTCTACTTTGTGAGC
>NW_015172210.1:13182-13882 GCF_001447785.1 Gekko japonicus | reverse complement strand
GCAGGGGGCGGGGCTTGTGGCATGTGCCCGCCCCCTGAGCTCCTTACTGCCGGAGCTCTGCTCCCGTGCGCTCCCGCAGGAAATGACCCCTGCTGGCAATGCTCCCTCTCAGCTGTGGGATTTTGTGAGCAAAAAATTCTACTTTGCGAGCCGCTGGCATGAAAGTTGTGAGCGAGCAATTGGGCTGCTGCATAAATTAGTCTGCCCCGGAGCCCTCCTTCCTGAGCAAAGGAAAAAATGTGTGAGCTGGAGGCTAAAAAACTGCGAGCTGGCTCACACCGACTCAGCTTAGAGGGAACACTGATACCTGCCTACCATTAAAGACACACGAGGGAGAGTAGGAAAGAAAGACGGTGGCAGCCCAGGGGTGTGTGTCAGGATTGCCCTCTCCAGACGGCAGAGGCAGAGCTAATCACAGCTGGCTTGGGTGGGAAGGAAGGTGAGTCTTCCAGTAATGAGTGTGTGGGGGGGGGGGGGGGGAAACCACCTGGCTTCCAGACGGCGGATTTTCTCTCTTCTTCCTCACTCTCGGCGGCTCCAGGTGTAGTCTCAGCGCTCCGGGTAGTTGGCGATCATCGGTGGGCTTCTTGATGGATCCTTTTGTTGGTGCACGCTGCTTGTTGGACTGCGGCTTCGGCTATTCGTCCATCATTCTCCAGCCGCGCTGCGTCGCCTCGCAGCTGCGTCGTCCGGCCCCACC
>NW_015172210.1:0-13066 GCF_001447785.1 Gekko japonicus | reverse complement strand
AAACCACCTGGCTTCATGAGAGCCAATTTGGTGTCGTGGTTAAGTGCGCGGACTCTAATCTGGGAGAACCGGGTTTGATTCCCCACTCCTCCACTTGCACCTGCTGGATGACCTTGGGCAAGCCATAGTTCTGACAAGAGCTGTTCTCTCAAGGGCAGTCCTCGAAAGAGCTCTCTCAGCCCCACATAACTCACAGCGTGGTGTGGGAAGGGAAAGGAGATTGTAAGGAAGGAGAGGGCCAGTTTGGTGTAGTGCTAAGCAGCGCTATCTAATTTGGGAAAGCTGGGTTTCATTCCCCACTCCTCCTCCACATGCAGCTGCTGGTGTGACATTGGGTCAGTCACAAGTTCTCTCAGAGCTCTCAAGAGCAGTTTCTCTCAGAGCTCTCTCAGCCACACCGACCTCAGAGTGTCTGTTGTGGGGAGGGGAAAGGAAAGGAGTCTGTCAGGCACCCTGAGACTTCAGGGCGGGGTATAAATCCAATCTCTTCTCTCTTCTCTTCATGTGCAGCGCAAAGGTGCACATCCTGGCTTGCGCACAGGGCAAGGTAGTGGGGACGGAAGCCGCTGAACTCAGCCCGCTGCCCGCTCCTTTGCGGCTGAGTTGCACCAGCAGGGAAGAACAACAGGCCATTCAAAGCAGGCGGATTGGGACTCGGGCACAGGCCCCTGTGACAGCAGGACTTACGCCGCTGACGGCAGCAGCCAGCGGGGGGTGAAGAAACACGCGGAAACCTGCGTCCTCCTCATTCCCGGTGACCAATTATCTCGGCTTCCGTGACGAGGGAAGCGGCTTTCCGAAAACGGGGTTGGCTCCAGTCTCAGGAACCTGCCCCCTCCTGCCTGGGAGAGAAGGGACCGGCGGCCTCCCTAATCCACAAGCGCAAAAGGCCCACCAAAGAATCCCCACCAGCCAGGCTGGTTGAGGCAACGGTGCCAATCTGTGCCAGACGGCTTTAGAGCCTGTCATGCATCACCCAGCAGAGCTCCAGCCAATGTTCCCTCTAAGCTGTGGAGTCCTGTGAGCAAAAATTCTACTTGGTGAGCTACTGGCATTAAAGTTGTGAGCGAGCGATTGGGCTACTGCACAAATCAATTTGCTCCGGAGCCCTCCTTCCTGAGCGAAGACAGGAATGTGTGAGCCGGAGGCTAAAAAACGGTGAGCTAGCTCACACTGACTCAGCTTAGAGGGAACACTGGCTCCAGCCAGGCATGCAGAAGGGTCCGGGCCCGGCCTCTGTAGAGTATCCGGGGTCCAGGGTGCAAAAGTCCATTGCCTGCTGGTCACGGGGCACGAGTCCTGGGCAGTGTTCCCTCTACACTGAGTGAGTGTGAGCTAGCTCACAGGTCTTTAGCCTCCGGCTCAGACATTTTTGTCTCTGCTCGGGAAGGAGGGCTTGAACCGCGGCCTGTTAAAGTGGTCTGCAGGAATCAGCAGGCAAGCCGACTGCACCGCACAGAGAGGAACACTTCGGCCTGCTAATCTCGACCGGCCCGTTGATTGTCACGGGCCGGGCACTGGGGGCTGGTGGGAAACAGGTCAGCAGAATGGACGCATCCTGAAGAAGAAGAGGAGATTGGACTGATACCCCGCCCTTCATTCGGAGTCCCAGAGCGGTTTACGATCTCCCTTCCCCTCCCCACAACAGACACCCCGTGAGGCAGGCGGGGCTGAGAGAAGGACGGAGTGCTTTACTACGGTTCTGGACAATTGTTTCCGCACAGGGACGATTCCCTGTTCTGTTCTCATTGCTGCTGACACAGAGCTACTGAATGGTTTTTTAAAACTGTAATTAGCCATACTGGGATGTGGAACGGTATCGTATAGTATAGCCTTATCTCATCAGGTCCTGGAAGCTGAGCAGGGTCTTTGCTTGGATGGGAGGCCACCAAAGAAGGCTCTGCAGAGGGAGGCAATGGCAGACCACCTCTGCTTCTCCCTTGCCTTGGAAGCCCCTTGCTGGGGTCACCATAGGCTGGAAGCTAAGCAGGGTCAGTACTTGGACTGGAGACCACCAAGGAAGGCTCTGCAGAGGAAGGCAATGGCAGACCACCTCTGCTTCTCACTTGCCTTGGAAGCCCCTTGCTGGGGTTGCCAGAAGTTGGAAGCTAAGCAGGGTCGGTGCTTGGATGGGAGGCCACCAAGGAAGGCTCTGCAGAGGGAGGCAACGGCAGACCACCTCTGCTTCTCCCTTGCCTTGAAAGCCCCTTGTTGGGGTCGCCAGAAGTTGGAAGCTAAGCAGGGTCGGTACTTGGATGGGAGGCCACCAAGGAAGGCTCTGCAGAGGGAGGCAAGGGCAGTCCACCTTTGCTTCTCCTTTGCCTTGGAAGCCCCTTGCTGGGGTCGTCAGAAGCTGAGAGCTAAGCAGAGCCAGTTTGGTATAGTGGTTAAGAGACGCAGACTTCAGAGAACCAGCTTTGATTCCCCACTCCTCTACATGCAACTGCTGGGTGACCTTGGGTCAGTCACAGTTCTCTGAGAGCTGTTCTCTCAAGAGCTCTCTCCGCCCCACCTACCTCACAGGGTGTCTGTTGTGGGGAGAGGGAGGGAAGGAGATGGTAAGGGACTCTGAGACTCCAAGTGAAGGGCAGGGTATAAATCCAGTTTCTTCTTCTTCTTCTTCGTCTTCTTCCTCCTCCTCCCAAGGTAGGCTCTGCAGAGGAAGGCAAAAGCAAATGGCCTCTGCTTCTCACTGGCCTTGAATGCCCCTTGCTGGCATCAGCAGAAGTTGGAAGCTAAGCAGGGTCTGTACTTGGATGGGAGGCCACCAAGGAAGGCTCTGCAGAGGAAGGCCATGGCAGACTACCTCAGCTCCTCACTTGCCTGGAAAGCCCCTTGCTGGGGTCGCCCAGATGTGGGCAGGGTGCCAGAGAGGGCTGCCAGCTCCGGGTTGGGAAATACCAAAGCAGCCTTTTTCTGCAGGGAAACCGATCTCCGCAGTCTGGCGATCGGTGGTGCTTCCGGGAGATCTCCAGGCCCCACCTGGAGGTTGGCAGCCCTGAAAGTTGGAGGAGGCGGACACAGCACCGGGATCCCCTGCTGCGGAAGCCCCTCTCCCGGGTGTCCATCCAAACCCGCAGCCGCTTGGCTCCGCAGGCACAAAAGTCTCCAGTGGACAGGGGGCAATTCTGCATCTGGCCTTCCCGCCACATGTTCTCAACTGGGAAGAAAAAGTGCAGCTCGAAACCACATTGAAATACCCTGGGGCAATGCCGTACGGACTGCAAAGTCCCCCTGAACAGCCATAAATCTATGCAGAAGGTACCATAAAACCCGATGATTAAAGGAAGTGAAAGCAACATGGAATGTGGAAGCTACCATGAAATCTGATGGTGAAAGGAAGCGAAAGCTGCATGGGGTGTGGAGGCTACCATAAAACCCGATGGTGAAAGGAAGCGAAAGCTGCATGGGGCATAGAGGTGACCATAAAACCTGATGATCAAAGGAAGCTAAAGGAGCACAGAGTGTGGAGGTTACCATAAAACCTGATGATCAAAAAAGTGAAAGCGTCATGGGGTGTGGAGGTTACCATAAAACCAGATGATCAAAGGAAGTGAAAGCAGCATGGGGTGTGGAGGTTACCATAAAACCAGATGATCAAAGGAAGTGAAAGCAGCATGGGGTGTGGAGGTTACCATAAAACCAGATGATCAAAGGAAGTGAAAGCAGCATGGGGTGTGGAGGTTACCATAAAACCAGATGATCAAAGGAAGTGAAAGCAGCATGGGGTGTGGAGGTTACCATAAAACCAGATGATCAAAGGAAGTGAAAGCAGCATGGGGTTTGGAGGTTACCATAAAACCAGATGAACAAAGGAAGTGAAAGCAGCACGGGGTGTGGAGGTTACCATAAAACCAGATGATCAAAGGAAGTGAAAGCAGCACGGGGTGTGGAGGTTACCATAAAACCAGATGATCAAAGGAAGTGAAAGAAGCAGAAGATCTTGTCTCACTAACCTGTTAGTGTTCTTTGAGGGGGTGAACAAACATGTGGACAAGGGGGATCCAATAGATATTATTTACCTTGACTTCCAGAAAGCTTTTGATAAAGTTCCTCATCAAAGGCTCCTAAGTAAGCTCAAAAATCATGGGATAGAAGGACAAGTCCTTTTATGGATCAAAAACTGGCTAGTTCATAGAAAACAGAGAGTGAGTGTAGGTGGGAAATTTTCTCAGTGGAGGGTGGTAAGCAGTGGGGTACCACAGGGATCAGTACTTGGTCCACTGCTTTTTAACTTGTTCATTAATGATTTGGAGATGGGAGTAAGCAGTGAAGTGGCTAAATTTGCGGATGATACAAAGTTGTTCAAGGTGGTGAAAACCAGTGAGGATTGTGAGGCACTCCAAAGGGATCTGTCAAAGATGGGCGAGTGGGCATCAACATGGCAAATGGGGTTCAATGTGGCCAAGTGCAAGGTGATGCACATTGGAGCCAAAAATCCTAAATATAAATACACATTGATGGGGTCTGAACTGGCAGAGACTGAGCAAGAGAGAGATCTTGGAGTTGTAGTGGATAACTCACTGAAAATGTCGAGACAGTGTGTGACTGCAATAAAGAAGGCCAATGCTATGCTGGGGATTATTAGGAAGGGTATTGAAAACAGATCAGCCAATATAATAATGCCCCTATATAAATCAATGGTGAGACCTCATTTGGAATACTGTGTGCAGTTCTGGGCACCACACCTTAAAAAGGATATTATAGCTTTGGAAAAAGTGCAGAAAAGGGCAACTCGAATGATAAAAGGGTTGGAACACTTTCCCTATGAGGAAAGGTTAAAGCGCTTAGGGCTCTTTAGCTTGGAGAAAAGACGACTGAGGGGTGACATGATCGAGGTTTATAAGATTATGCATGGGAAAGAGCAGGTAAAGAAAGAGGTACTTTTCTCCCTTTCTCACAATACAAGAACTCGTGGGCACTCCATGAAACTGCAGAGCGGTCGGGTTAGAACGGATAAAAGGAAGTACTTCTTCACCCAAAGAGTGATTAACACATGGAATTCACTGCCACAGGAAGTGGTGGGTGCTACAAGCATGGACGGCTTCAAAAGGGAATTAGATAAGCATATGGAGCAGAGGTCCATCAGTGGCTATTAGCCACAAGGTATAGCTAGGGGCTCTGGGGCAAGTGATGCTCTGTCTTCTTGGTGCTTGGGGGGGGGGTCAACAGTGGGAGGGCTTCTAATGTCCTGGCCCCACTGCTGGACCTCCTGATGGCACTGGTATTTCTGGCCACTGTGTGACACAGAGTGTTGGACTGGATGGGCCTTTGGCCTGATCCAACATTGGCGTCTCTTATGTTCTTATGTTCTTATAAGTACCAGCATTTTGAATTATGCTCTGCCTATTTGCAGTTATGTACTACCACAACAGTGAAGAAGGGCTGCTCACCTAGTAGTTAGATAGTGAGGTTAAAGAGGTGAGATATGTGATTGAATCCAAAAGTTATTTTTGCCAACAGAAGGTGGGAATTTTTACCAGTTTTCCCTACTACTACCTGCCCCCCTGTGTTCCTGAAGATCGCCTGTGATCCAGTAGCAGGATTTTGAAAAACATACTGAGCTTCAGCCAACAGAGAATGACCCTTGGATCCAACTCATTATATTTATTTCTTCTTCCTTGGAAAAATATGAAAGTATAGTGGAGAAACCATATCCCTGTGACCCTCTGCCCACTACTTACAGATGTTCATCTGGCCTCATGAACCTTGCCTATTTTGAATAAATAGATTTGATAGTTTAAAATATGGCATTTCAAGGATAAGTTTTCCCCCCCTCCACAAATACTAAAGGTAAGATCGTGTAGCAGAATACTTCTTCAGGTACGAAGGATAAGAATGTGTTGCCAATTACTGATATTCTAGTTTATAAGTGCTACATAAAACATTATCCTTTTACTCCCACTGTCTCTTAAAGAGTAATTCATCAATGTGTTCTTGAACAAATAAGTGGTGATAGGAACACTTCTTATTACAAATACAAATAGCACATTCTTCTCACATGGCTCCTTCTATTCATCATTTTAAAATTACATGGAACAGGAAGGAGAGCCAGTTCTTGGCTGCTTCCCTTGCGGCACATTTTTTAAAAGGTGACATTTTGATGTGAGCATCATTTGCCATGAGTTACTTCAAAATATGGGCTGGGATCTTCTGGGGCCATATCTATTCCTGGCCGTGGACCTAGTAATAATATGTGTTGCTCACAGATTAAAATAAATTCAAAGTGAAGTTTTAAATAACTTCCAGGGTGCTTGTGTCAAAGCCATGTGCACTCCTCTGGCATCTCTCATCCAAGTCTTCTTTTGATGTCATTCCACGGCCTGCGAGAATAGCCATTATCTCTTTCTGTTCTCTCTGAGATACTGTTGCATGGCTATTTTTAGCAAAGGTCACACTATACATAAAGACAGCATCAACATCAGGAACTGTGTGCGTTGTGAGAGCCAAGTATCTTTGGAAAGGCTTAGCCTATTTCACTCTCTGGAATTTCATATGTCATTATGACTATATCTAATTCCAAACATGGCTCCATCTGCAGATACTTAAAACTGTAGATTGGGGCCATCTAGAGAGAAAACAGGTATTTCTACAATGTTGGGGTACGTCCAGGATTACAGAATATGAAAACTTTTAGGGGGGGCAGTTAAATCCCCCTAAACAGAGCATCATTGTCTGTGCTTGTGCAAATAACACGCTTTCATTGGCCTGCCATCATCTGTGGGGGGCACATGTGCGAGCAGCTGGACGCCAACAAGGATGGCCGCGTCGACGTGCACGAGCTCCGCCAGGGCCTGGCCCGCCTGGGCATGAACGCCGCCTCCGACGCCGAGCAGGTGAGCGGCGGCGGCGCCCTCCTCCCGGGGAGGACGGGAGATCTCCCGGGGAGGACTGGAGGTCTCCCGGAATCACAGCGGACCCCCCCCCGACTGCGGAGATCAGTCGCCCCGCAGGGGAATGGCTGCTTTGGGAGGGTGGGCTCTCTCTGTGGCACTGGGCCCCATTGGGGGGGGGGGTGACCCTCTCCACCAATGTTCCCTCTATGCTGAGTTAGTGTGAGCTAGCTCGCCGTTTTTTAGCCACCAGCTCACACATTTTTGTCTCGGCTCAGGAAGGGATGGATCCAGAGCAAACTGACTTATGCAGGAGCCAAATGGCTCACTCACAACTTTAAGGCCAGGAGCTCACAAAGTAGATTTTTTTTCTCACAAGACTCCACAGCTTAGAGGGAACCTTGCCCTCCGCCCCCAAATCTCCGGGAATTTCTCCATTCCGAGTTGGCAGCCCTGGACGGGCTGCATTGGAACACCTGCAGCATGCCAGCGTGGGGACGTCGTGCAGAGCCCATGGTTGGGAGCAGAATCCGTCCCCCAGCCGGCACGGGCTCGCACCGTTCCTGCATTTCAGAGAGGCCTGACTCTTTGCGTCACCCTCCGGTTAGAACCTGTTCGCTTCCCACAAGATCCGTGTGGCTGGCGGTTGTCACCTCCAGGTTGGGGGATTCCTGGAGGCTGGGCTGGGCAGGGCTGGAATCCAGCCATTTCCTACCGGGGGCCTGATCTCTGTCGTCTGGAATGCTGGGAGATCTCCAGGCTCCCCCTGGAGGCTGGCAACCTGTGCTCCCTCTGTGCTGTGGGGTCTGGTGAGCAACAATCCTACTTTGTGACCTACCAGCATGAAAGTTGTGAGCAAGAGATTGGATTGCTGCATGAATCAGTTTGCTCTGGAGCCCTCCTTCCCGAGCCAAGGCAAAAATGGGTGAGCTGGAGGTTAAAAAGCCGTGAGCTAGCTCACACGAACTCAGCTTAGAGGGAACACTGCTGGCAACTATTGCCTAAGGGGGGGGGCAGAACTGCAGTGAACTGCGGGGGTGCTGGGAGAAATGAGATCCCTGTATTGCAGACAGAATTTAGGCAACTGTAGCCACGGAGCTTTGCATGTAAGCAGCCTATACCAAATCCTTCCTTTTGCGCATAACTTTAAAGGCACATGGGCTTTGCCTCCCTTGGTAAATGCATGCAGAGGAATGGCTACCTGGACGTTATCTTATGAGCAGGCCAGCGGAATATTACTGGAGCCTACTTTTGCATTCCAGGGTCAGTCCCAGAAATAGGTGGAGGCTCTGAACATGTGTTGGATGCATGCACCCGGGTAGCCACAAGGAGCTTGTGAGGATTAGCAGGGGCCCTTCTATGGCTTCAGGGCATGTTTGTTTAAAAGTGGGGGATGGGTAGACTCAAAGACTTGCCGAAATCCGCCACGGGGTGATTTATCGCCTCTTGGCAACGTTGAACCGTAGCAAGGCCGTGTACCGGGTTCATGGTGTACATGAAGCATTGAGAACAGTTCTGGGGACCTGTGGGGCTTCCCCTCCTCCACAGTAAGATGTTCTGGGTCAAGGCCTAGTTTTGACTTCAGTTATTCTCCCTGTGTGGCTGTCCCACATCCGTGCCCTTCTGGAGCATTTATGGCCTCCGTAGCTGTATCCAGAGGGCATTAGAACAACGCTAAGTGCATCGGGTGATTATATCTTGAGTGTTTCACGGCTCTGTTTTGTTTACCTCTGCTGCAAGGGGAAAAAAGCAGAGTAGTGGGACATAATGTGTAAAGCACGTTACATAAGGATCGTTACATAGGGAAGAGGGACTGGAGCCGTCCTGTGGGGTATCAGTTGTGGTTTTGGGCACTGTCTTCACAAATGGCCAAAGGAGCCAATTTGCAGAGCAGAGATCTGTTAGTGGCTGTTAGCCAGAAGATATGGATGAACACTATGTCTGGGACAGCGATGCTTTGTCTTCTGGGAGCTGGGGGGGGGGACAGTGGGAGGACTTCTGGAGTTCTGGCCCTGCTGGTGGACCTCCTGAAGGCACCTGGGTTTTGGGCACTGTGTGACACAGAGTGTTGGATTGGATGGGCCACTGGCCTGATCCAACATGGCTTTTCTTATGTTCTTATGTCTGGGGCAGTGATGCTTTGTCTTCTGGGAGCTTAGGGGGGAAACCGTGGGAGGACCGCTGAAGTTCTGGCCCTGCTGGTGGACCTCCTGAAGGCACCTGGGTTTTGGGCACTGTGTGACACAGAGTGTTGGATTGGATGGGCCACTGGCCTGATCCAACATGGCTTTTCTTATGTTCTTATGTCTGGGGCAGTGATGCTTTGTCTTCTGGGAGCTTAGGGGGGAAACCGTGGGAGGACCGCTGAAGTTCTGGCCCTGCTGGTGGACCTCCTGAAGGCACCTGGGTTTTGGGCACTGTGTGACACAGAGTGTTGGATTGGATGGGCCACTGGCCTGATCCAACATGGCTTTTCTTATGTTCTTATGTCTGGGGCAGTGATGCTTTGTCTTCTGGGAGCTTAGGGGGGAAACCGTGGGAGGACCGCTGAAGTTCTGGCCCTGCTGGTGGACCTCCTGAAGGCACCTGGGTTTTGGGCACTGTGTGACACAGAGTGTTGGATTGGAGGGGCCATTAGCCTGATCCAACATGGTTTCTCTAATGTTCTTATGTTCTCTGTATTCTTGGTATTTAGGGGGAGCAACAGTGGGAGGGCTTCTGGAGTTCTGGCCCCGCTAGTGGACCTCCTGATGGCCTCTGGGTTTTGGCCACGGTGTGACACAGAGTGTTGGACTGGATGGGCCACTGGCCTGATCCATCATGGCTTCTCTGATGTTCTTATGGATGTCCACGTCCGTCCCATGTTCTCGCGTCATGTGGCTTTTCTTCTGCAGAATGGCTTTTGGGGTGAGAATTTTGCTTTTGAAGGGGTTGTCACATGATACGCATCCTCTGTGGCGATGGATCTGTAATGGCCTGTTCGCACATGGAAGTCACAGCGTAGCGCAGGAGGTCTTTGACGAGTTAGGGATTTGTGTGACCTGCTGCTGAGATGGAGGTGTGAGAAATCTCTTGTGCACCTGGCGGGAAAGTGGGACAGAGGTCCTGAAATGCGCCGGTCGGACCCGCGCAGGATACAACCCCGGGAGCGATTGCAGACAGTCACACAGAGGCAGGGCAGCTTGGCTCGGGGCAGGTAACAGTGCAGCTGCCTCTCACAATCCCTGGGCCGGAGCCAAGCTGTGCCTTTGCAACTCACATGTTTTCTGTTTGAAATCCTAAATTTAAAACCGGCTGGGATCGGTTGCCAAGGAAACCCCTGGCCAAAAAAAGGAATCCGAGACGCGCTCGGCCCCCTTGTTCTCAAGACGGGCACCCGCGGCTTAGCGGATTCGGCACTGGAGGCCTGGATCCAGCGCCCGCTGAGGTCACGACTCAAGGTCAGGCTCCGAACTTGGCCGTGTCTCCAGACATTTCTTTCCGCTCTAGAACAAGCAGCTCGAGGGAAACAATGCAGGAGAAGCTGCCAGAGGCTGGTTAAGAGAATTT
This sequence comes from Gekko japonicus, assembly GCF_001447785.1. Classification (NCBI taxonomy): domain Eukaryota; kingdom Metazoa; phylum Chordata; class Lepidosauria; order Squamata; family Gekkonidae; genus Gekko; species Gekko japonicus. Next base: position 2,684 of record NW_015172210.1, on the reverse strand, counting down.
CCTGGTTTCTGGGCCTTGGTTTCCCCTAGCCTGACTGAGCCCTAATAAATAGGACGGGAAATTATTATCGAAACTGCCTGTCATCGAGGAAGACAAGAGTGACACCCGTGTAATACCATTTTCGGAGGACCGGCCAAGTTTACACGAAACCCCGTACAAGCTCCCGGGGACACCAGGACTCGCTACGTGTTGCGGAGGTTGTGGGAGCCGCCGTCGAGTTGCAGCCGACTTACAGTTACCCTGTAAGGTTTTCGGAGCAAGAAGCAGTCAGAGGCGGTTGGCCGTGGCCTGCCTCTGCGTAGCGACCCTGGACTTCTTGGGTGGTCTCCCCTCCAAGGACTGACCAGGACCGGCCCTGCTTGGCTTCCGAGATCAGGATAGCCTGGGCCATCGGGGTCAAGGCAAGAGATGTTCAGAGGTGGGTTTGCCCTTGCCTGCCTCTGCCTATGCAACCCTGGGCTTCCTTGGGGGTCTCCCCTCCAAGGATGAACCAGGGACGACCCTGCTTAGCTTCTGAGATCGCATAAGATGGGGCGAGCCTGGGCCATATGGGTCAAGGCAAGAGATGAACAGAGGTGGTTTGCCACTGCCTGCCTCTGCGTAGCAACCCTGGGCTTCCTTGGGGGTCTCCCCCCCCAGGATGGACCAGGAGACGACCCTGCTTAGCTTCTGAGATCGCATAAGATGGGGCGAGCCTGGGCCATATGGGTCAAGGCAAGAGATGAACAGAGGTGGTTTGCCACTGCCTGCCTCTGCGTAGCAACCCTGGGCTTCCTTGGGGGTCTCCCATCCAAATACTAGCCAGAACCAACCCTCCGTAGCTTCCAAGATCTGAAGAGATCAGGCTAGGCTGGGCTGTCCAGGTCAAGGCAAGAGATGAACAGAGGTGGTTTGCCACTGCCTGCCTCTGCGTAGCAACCCTGGGCTTCCTTGGGGGTCTCCCATCCAAATACTAGCCAGAACCAACCCTCCGTAGCTTCCAAGATCTGAAGAGATCAGACTAGGCTGGGCTGTCCAGGTCGAGGCAAGAGAAGAACAGAGGTGGTTTGCCACTGCCTGCCTCTGCGTAGCAACCCTGGGCTTCCTTGGGGGTCTCCCATCCAAATACTAGCCAGAACCAACCCTCCGTAGCTTCCAAGATCTGAAGAGATCAGACTAGGCTGGGCTGTCCAGGTCGAGGCAAGAGAAGAACAGAGGTGGTTTGCCACTGCCTGCCTCTGCGTAGCAACCCTGGACTTCCTTGGGGGTCTCCCATCCAAATACTAGCCAGAACCAACCCCCCTTAGCTTCCAAGATCTGAAGAGATCAGGCTAGGCTGGGCTGTCCAGGTCAAGGCAAGAGAAGAACAGAGGTGGTTTGCCCTTGCCTTCCTCTGCGTAGCAACCCTGGGCTTCCTTGGGGGTCTCCCATCCAAGGACTGACCAGGACCGACCCTGACAAGATTGAGCTGAAGGAAGGGATGGACAGAGGTGGTTTCCCCATGGCCTACCTCTGCGTAGCAACCATAGACTTCTCTGGTTAGTACTCCCATCCAACTATTAACTGGGGCCGGCCCTGCTTTGCTTCTGAGATCTGACAAGATCCAGCTAACCCAGGCTGTCTGGGTCAAGTCAGACAAGCAGAGGTGACTTGCCAATTGCCTGCCTCTGCATAGCGACCCTGGACTTCCCCGGTGGTCTCCCTTCCAAGTACTAAAAGGGCACGGCCCAGTTTAGCTTCTGAGCCGTGTTCCCTCTCGGCTGAGTCAGTGTGAGCCAGCTCACAGTTTTTTAGCCTCCAGCTCACCCATTTTCGCCTCAGCTCAGGAAGGAGGGCTCCAGAGCAAACTGATCTACGCAGAAGCCAAATCGCCCGCTCGCCACTTTAATGCCCGGAGCTCACAAAGTAGGATTTTTGCTCACATGACTCCACAGCTTAGAGGGAGCGTCGCTTCTGAGATCTGACCGTATTAAGCTGGCCGGGCCCATGCAGGAGTGCACGTTGCAAAGCTTAAAAACAAGCTAGTAAAGGTAAAGGTTCCCTTGCTCGAAAGCCAGTCGAGTCTGACTCTAGGGTTGCGGTGCTCATCTCCATTTCCAAGCCGATGAGCCAGCGCTGTCCGAAGACATTTCCGTGGTCATGTGGCTGGCATGACTAGACACCGAGGCGCACGGAACGCTGTGACCTTCCCTCCGAAGCGGTATCTATTTATCTACTTGCAATTTCTTGTTTTCAAACTGCTCGGTTGGCAGGAGCTGGGGCCAGAGACGGGAGCTCACTCCGTTACATGGCACTCGGGTCTCGAACTGCCAAACTCCCGACCTTCCGGCCTGCAGCTCAGCGTCTTAACCACTTGAGCCACCGCAGCTCCTAAAAACAAGCTAGACAGGTGGGACGCAGATTTCCTCAAGCCATGGAGATCTCGTATGCCTCCCCTGTGGAATGCAAGCGAGCCATTAGCGAAAGTTTATGGCCGCCGCAGTGTCCCCTGACAGCAGGTTCTCCGGGAAGATGCAGTCATCGAATCCTTATGAACCAACAGTCCATTTCTCTGAGGGGGCTTTGGCTGTTAGAAAGGCGGTGGAATGTTTTATGTGCATGACCTGAGGTTAATGTCCCAAGAGCCTTTCCAGTGTTTCAAAAGATGCTGAGAGCAGATGTGCGTGTTCACTTTGCAGCTTAAGCTTAAGCGCTTGGGGGGGGGG
>NW_015172209.1:22920-25042 GCF_001447785.1 Gekko japonicus | reverse complement strand
CGCAGCAGCAGTTGCAGGGTGCTTAAAGATATGAGGGAGCCTGCCCCAGCATTCTACAGAGAGGTCCTTCAGTAGAGGGGGAAAAAGTACGTATGCCATTTCATTTTTTACACGACAATCTTCTCCATTAGAATTTTTACAACAAATGTTACATTTCAAACTTTACATCATCAGTATTATAACTGGATTTATGGAAGTTAATACCATAGTGAACCATGGGTATCAGGCTAGTTTATATATAAATTGAACAACAGGGGTGCAAGTAAACATCCCTGCTTAACTCCTTTGTCTAATACGAAAGGCTCTGATAGCTGTCCGAGCTCCCCGCATCTAACCCGGGTGGAGGGATGGTTATAGCTGTTGAATTAAGTAAAGGAGATGTGGTTCAATGCCATCATTCTTCAGATTTTCCCACAGTTGGGGTCTAGAGATTGTATCAAATGCTGATTTTAGGTCCATGAAGGCCAACATGCATTCTCCAGAACTTGTGTATTTATCAACCAAGGAGGGTATGGCAATGGTTGATGGTACCTCCTCCTTTTCTAAAACCAGCCTGTTCCTTTCTCAAAATATTGTTTCCTTCAACCCAAGATTCCAGCTTTTTAAGAATCACTGCAGCATAAAGTTTTCCTATAGTCAATAGCAAGCTTACGAGATGGTAATTCGTTGGGTCTGTCGGGTCTCCCTTTTATAAATTGGAACAATTATTGCACTGCACCATATTTCTGGCATATTTCCCGTCTTGTTTATTTCAGTGAAAAAGCCCGCCAGTCTGGGTCAATTTTGAATAGTTCTGCTGGTATTAAATTGGGCCCAGGTGCTTTCCATTTTTTGTTGTTGTTTAATTAAAGTCCTAATCTCACTTGCTGTTACTGGGGGCCATTCCTTCACACCCGATGGCAATATCGGCATACCGTTCTGGGTATTTCCATTTTCATTTGTGAAAATAGAGGTGAAAAAAGCTTTCCAGACAGTGGCTGGAATATGACAGAATACAGGGGGCCATGTGTTTAGTCATTTTGCAATTAAGATCCAGATTTTTTCCCCATTTTTTGTTTTTATGGCCCAGAGCAGACTTTCCCAATCTCTTTTCTGGGCCTCAGATTTCTTAAATTTCAATAGTTTTTATATTTTTTTTTTCAATGTTAAAATATTTGGCAAAATTTCTACTCTATTTGACTTCTTAAACTGTCTATATAGGCACCTGATAGATCTTTGGAGCACCTTCCAGTCAGAGTCGCACCAATTATTTCTATCGTTTGTACCCAGTCCCCTGGGCTTTGCTGTCATCAAGGAAGGCTTGAAAAATCAATAAAATCCATGAAAAAATCCACATTACCCATGTTCTCAATTATTTGGGAATCTGTATATCTGGCTTTTATCAAGTCCATGTGTGTTTTCACTTTTGCTTCAATGGCTTCACACAACTTCAGTGATTTTAAGGTGTTATGTGTCTGGTTTAGTGCTACATTCTTTACCTTAGATGAAAGATGGTAAGCATTGTGAACCCTCTTAATTTTTGCTGGATTTGAATGGCAGGAAAACCAGGATGTTAAGAGAACAAAGCATTGTTCTACATGGCTGGTACACTCCATAGCCCAGACTTGTTCTGGGTACTACCACTCTTTGACCTATGGAACACAAATTCTATTTCGCCACAGAGCCAACAGTGGCTCCACAGAATGGGCTGATGGAGCAAAAACATCATAGTAGAAAGGAAAGAAGGTTGAAACCACTTCTACCCATGTGAACATAATGTTGGATCAGGCCAAAGGCCCATACAAAACTCTGTCACACAGTGGCCAAAAATACCAGGTGCCATCAGGAGGTACACCAGTGGGGCCAGGACATTACAACCCTCCCACTGTTGACCCCCCCCCCAAGCACCAAGAAGACAGAGCATCACTTGCCCCAGAGTCCCTATCTATACCTTGTGGCTAATAGCCACTGATGGACCTCTGCTCCATATGCTTATCTAATTCCCTTTTGAAGCTGTCCATGCTTGTAGCCACCACCACTTCCTGTGGCAGTGAATTCCATGTGTTAATCACTCTTTGGGTGAAAAAGTACTTCCTTTTATCTGTTCTAACCACTAAGCAATTTCATTGAGTTGAGTGCCCAC